>NW_027467667.1:37500-47500 GCF_046742065.1 Oratosquilla oratoria | reverse complement strand
TGGGGAGAGTACTTTAGGGAACTGCTAACTGTGAAGGAGAATATGAAGGGAAAGGTAATTGCAATGGGAAGCACTATGAAAATGACTGTGATGAGTGAGGAAAATGGAAGATAAATAAGGAAAAATGAGGTGAAAGCAGTTATTGAAATGATGAGATCAGGTAAGGCACCTGGGTTGGATGGGTGGCATGCGGAGTGTCTTATAAAAGAGGTAGAGTGATGGTAAATTGGCTGGTGCGGCTGTTTAATGTTTGTCTAAGAGAGGGTCGAGTGCCGAAGGACTGGAGGAGTGCCTGTGTAGTTCCACTTTACAAGGGAAAAAGGAAAAAGTGTGAGTGTAGTAGTTTCAGAGGGATCAATTTGTTGAGTGTAGTTGTGAAGGTTTATGGTAGGCTTCTGATTGAGAGGATTAGGAGAGGAACAGAGGGAGTAATTGGTAAAGAGCATCGTAGGTTTGGGATAGGTAGTTATATCAAAACTAACTAGTTTAAAATCATAACCAATTTCTAGATTATTGAAATAATTAATGAAATCAATATTATTTGTGACATGGGGAAAGATATTGTACCCACTAAAGGACTCAAAATAGTAACAAGCCATTTGGATAAATTGTAAGTGACGGATCCTGTGGAATTGATGATAGGTCTAACTGGATAAACAGGTTTATGGATTTTAATCAATCCATACATGTAAGGCAAGGAAGAGGACAAAGAAGAAAAATGTTTTATCAGATCTTCACGCCCTTTCAAAATATTTTAACATTACGATTAAACTCACTATTTACAGATTCCAACGGGTTTCTAGTAAGTTTTGTACATGTTTCACAATCTCCCAATAATGTTCCCATCTTTTCAATGTAATCTAATTTGTTAAGAATAACAATGCAATTGCTTTTATCAGCTCTAGTAGTGTATAACTGTTCATCTCTTTTTAACTCCAGGTAAGACTTAAAAAACCTTTTAGGGCAATTTGGAATACCATTTGCTGATAAAGAAGCATATACAAAACCCTTGCTGATGTTGATGTTTTGAGTAGACACATCACCAAAATTTGTCTAAATTGCAAAACCCTTTGGCAACGTTAGCATAGTCAATTTTTATTGTATCAATATGCTTCTGTAAGATTATGCGATTAAATTCTTGAAAGGGTTTATGACACATCCTCAACAGTCGACTGTTCAAAATCGATTTAGTCACAACCTGTTCTTGTAGGCAGATTTTCAAGAAATGAAGACGGAGTTTAGTGGAAATTGGTATGTTATAACACATTTGTAAATGTTCACTATAAACCCACTATCGGAGAAATAATAACGGAAGTACAGGGAAACTGTATATTTCGACTACTATCTGTAGTCCTCTTCAGCAGAATAGTTACAAGAAGTTAAGGTACAAGTATATATGTACCCCTCACTACCTCATATATACTTGTACCTTAACTTTTTGTACCTTAACTACTTGTACCTTAACTTCTTGTACCCCTCACTACCTCATATATACTTGTACCTTAACTTCTTGTAACTATTCTGCTGAAGAGGACTACAGATAGTAGTCGAAATATACAGTTTCCCTGTACTTCCGTTATTATTTCTCCGATAGTGGGTTTATAGTGAACACGGAGTTGTCTTGTACGATTTGATAAGTGAAGAAAAGAACCTGAAATAAATAAGGGTTGTGTTTACTCTATTCCATGCCTTCAATGTAACAAATTTTATATCGGCCACAAGTATAGTGTAAGGAGTGGGCAAAGAAAAGAACCTGAAACAATTGTATATCATAGGTTCAAATTTAAAAAACAATGATAGACAAAAGAGAAGTGTAATAGTAGTGGGTTTAGGAGCTCTTGCTGGAGTGGGAATTGCCAGTTTTGCCTTCCTTCCTGATCTGAAACTTTCCATTAATAGATTGAAGAAAAAGGTTGCAAAAATTGATGATTTACAAACAAGCATTAAAAACATTGAGTGAATGATCTCTGATATTTCAGATAACTTAGAGAATCTCAGTTTGAAACAAAGTGAACAAGAGAATACAATGCAACTTTTCTTGTTACTCAATACTATGCATTTGAAATGATCTGAGATGCAAGTTCAGTTGGAATCTTTTGTACAAGATTTAGTTATGGCAAATTCGGGTCAAGTAACTTCTTTTCTCCTTCCAATACCTCAACTCATTAAAATCATTAATTCAGCAAGGAAGGATTGGAACTTTGAACCTTTCTTTGAGGAAGCTAATGTGGCCTTATATTACCCATTATTGACCTCATACTTAAATATAACCTTAGTGATAATAGAAATTCCTTTTTCATCAGACATAAGATTTAACTTATTCAAATTGATAACTTTCCCATTGAAGGTAAATGGTTCATTATATGAAGTAGATATTCCAGTTGTAGATCCAATCAATTACATCCTTTCTGTAGACAATCTAAAAGAAAGCATGATCTCTAATGATAAATTAAATGGTTGTAAAAAAGTTAATAAGAATCTTTATCTTTGTCATTCTTCTCTTTTTGTGTTCCGTGAAGCTTTGAAAAATTCATGTGAAGCTTCTCTGGTTAGGAATGTGTCTGTTATGAACAATTGCCATTATAAAAAAAAATTCTGTAGACCAAATTCCTCATTGTAACATACAAGGATCTCATTATCTGTTTTTCCCTAACAAGAAAAAAATAGCAATCAATTGTCCCGGGTTGAGTCCTAAATTGGATTTGGTTGAAGGTCTTATCTCTGTAATTGATACCTGTGAATTGCATGGAGGCACTATTTTCACCATTTCTAATACCCTTAATACCATGCATTTAACAGAAGATTCATATATTTCAACCTTCAACTTCACATTGCCTGAAAACTCACCTCCTTTGAAAATTAAGAGAAGATCATTGTCAAGATCTCCCTCAAATGATTTTTCTATTACAACAATTATTCTTATACTTTTTTTTTTCAATATTATTGTCTGGACTCATTTCCATTGTTGTATTCCGGAGGTTGACTATGTCAAAACCCATTAACCATATTAACCATGTGTCTGCTTAACTTGCCTTTTATATTGACATGCTTTTATGTATTATTCACAATTAATTGCATATATTCTGCATTTTGGAGGGTTGCTTATATCTTTGATATACAATTTTACGCAATGGTAGATTAGCTCATTAGGATGAATTCTAAATATATATTAGCAAGCCCTGTAAGAGGGAAATAAGAAATTGGTCGGGACGACCAACGGTAGCTGCCGAACCCTGTAAGAGGCTGTCTTTCTCCCCACCTCTTCCTTCTCTCTCTCTCTCTCTCTCTCTCTCTCTCTCTCTCTCTCTCTCTCTCTCTCTCTCTCTCTCCCTCTCCCCTCCTTCTCCTCCTCCTCTTCCTACCCTCCTTATGTCTCTCCTCCTCCTCCTCCTTCTCCTCCTCCTCCTCCTCCCTCCTCCTCCTCCTCCTCGTCTTTCTTCTCTCTCCCTCTCTCCCCCACGTTCCTTCTCTCTCTTTCTCCCCACCTTCTCTCTCTCTCTCTTCCTTCTCCTCTTCCTCCTCTTCCTTCCTCTCCCCTCCTCTTACTCTTCTTCCTCCTCTTTTTATATCCCCTCCTCTCTCTCTCTTGTATCTCTATCTCCTCCTCTTCCTTCTCTCTCTTGCTCTCTCTCTCTTTTCCTCTTCCTCGTCTTCCTTCCTCTCCCCTCCTCTGCCCTCCTCTTCCTTCTCTTCCTTCTCTCTTTCTCTCCCCTTCTCTCCTTCCTCTCTCTTTTGCTCTCTCTCTCTCTCTCTCTCTCTCTCTCTCTCTCTCTCTCTCTCTCTCTCTCTCTCTCCTTTCTCTCTCTCTCTCTGTCTCCTACTTTTCTTCCTTCTCTCTCTCAGGGTTGCGGAGTCGGATGGTATAAGGTCCGACTCCGACTCCTTTGATTCCTCCGACTACGACTCCGACTCCCGACTCCGACTCCAACTCCCGACTCCCGACTCCTTAACTCCTTGAACCCTATGTGGAAATCTATTCTGCAGATCCATATACCAGCCTCCCACACCTATTCAGGAAGCATTTTATAAATATTTTTCAGGATATTATTTTTATGTGGAACATTCACTTGTATGATAAATATACTCACATATACACTCAACCAGCTTTATATATATGCAAACAAGCACGTATATTCGTATAAACATATATATATATTAAATATATAATGATATTATTTATGCTCATAATCATCTACCAGCTTATGAGCACTTTCAAGTCTGTCATGGCAGAGTTGCCACTTCAAGCTATATATTTTCTTTTTCCTTTGTGCCCCTCCCCTCCCCCCCAAAAAAATCTGTTATTTCATTTGTCCAATCTCATAAACCACCTTCTATCACAATATTAGGAAAAAATGTGACAAATCATGATGAGGAAAGGTTAGTGGAGGATGCCCTACCTAGTACTTACTGCAGAATTAATTTCACCATGATATCATAAAAACCAGGAATCGGTTCAGGAAAGAGAGAGACAACCTTCCCCTGTGCACACTTTTCATAGCTGCTGTTGTTCCTCCCCTTTTCAGTCATCACCAAATGCTGTGACATATGCTCTAATGTCATTCCTATCTGGCCTCTGAGACTGATCAAAGTTTATCTCAGGGCATTATCCCAGCATGACATGGCTCCTACAAAACAGTAAACCACACAAAAACACTTCCATTGACTTTTACATACATGAAGACGTACGTGCATAGTGCTTACGTAGTGGATATATACTATTGTCTACACTGTCATGTACGTGTGTACATGATGGAGTTCTAGATGTTAACATAATTTGAAGTAATTAGACTATCAACAACGGTAAAATAGCTAGTTTAAATTATTTAAAGATAAAAATCATCTCTGTCACTTGACAGTTGACAAATTATTCAGGAATTTGCATTAATAATTATATTTATTGAGTATTTATTAAAAATAGAAATACATTCCACTGGCTATAACTCCCATAGTATAGAATGAATGAATCATTAATACAAACTACATTCTAGAAACTTCTATAAATGGTATATATCCTGTAACTAGCTATAAAACTATTCTATACTGGATAGTTATTAAAAAATTTCAACACAAAACATATCAAAATTTTTAGATTTTTTAAACTTGGAATAATGAGACCTACTGCTTTCTATTTGCACAATAGCAACCAATTATTTCACAGTGCACATCTATAGACAGTATTTTACAGCTATTGTTGGCTTGCCAATTACTGTAATGGTAAAAATGCAGACAAAGCTTTCAAGAATATAACAAAATATATGTACTGTACCTTGAATACACCCGTATTATTACATTAATAACTAGGTTAAAATTTCAATCTATACAAATTTCTTGTAATAAACTATTTTATATGTTCCTTGAATCTACCAGTATTATTACGTCAATAACGAGGTTAAAGCTCAAATCTATACAAATTTCTTATTTATAAACATTAAAAAATAGGCTTTATTCATGATTATAGAACTCATAGACTACTCAATTGAAATTTACAAATAAAAAAGAATAGTAGTTTGTACTTTATATAAGTAGGGTAAACTGATATCATCTTAATGTGATGAAAATGGTTGGTTAGACTAGCCTATGAGAAATATAGGTTAGAGTCCTAAACTACCCTATGAATAGAGGTAGCCTATAGTCTAGGAAAAACAAATTCGACCCTACAATTTATGGTAAAAAGAAAGGTAAATGTGGATTATAAGGTTATTTTGAGATTATCTTTTTTTATATAAAAAATGAAATAAAATAAATAAAAATAAAACAATAAAAATAATAATAAAGAAATTATTATGACATTAGTTTTATTTTCTTATTTTCTTTATTTTTTATTTATTTATTTATTTTCTTTATTTTTCTATTTTCTTTATTTTATCTTATTTTTTTAAAGAACCCGATAATCAAGATGTACAAAAAATAGGTTTTATCTGTATATATATATATATATATATATATATATATATACATATATATATATGTATATATATATGTATGTATATATGCATATACATATATATATATATATATATGTATATATATAGGTATATATATATATATATATGTGTGTGTGTGTACATATATATGTATATATATGTATATACATATATATATATATATATATACACACACACACACACACACACACATATATATATATATATATATATATATATATATATATATATACTGTATATACACTCTTCATCAAAGTTTTAAAATAATACAAACTGCTAATGATTGGCTAAGATAGCCTATGGAGATTGCCTAGGCCAACAAACTGAGAGGCTAGTTTAGCCTATCTCATAATCAGCATTTATCATACAACAGGTAGGACCTTACAAGTAATCTAGGCTACATCACTGGGAAAAGTAGGAAACTTTGGCAAAGTAATCTAAATTGTTCTTGCATCCAATGCTTATTGTTTACCAATTCCTAAAACAAAAACAAAAAAACAAAAAAAAAACATAGCCAAATCATGCAAACTGTTTATCTTGTAGGTAATATTTAAGGTCCGGTAGTCACTCAATAGGCTACTATCAATGGTAGGGTTTTCCAGACTATTCCGTATACCAGTATATCAATATTTGTCTTTACCAAGGTCACATTACACAATGTACAAGATTTGGCCTAAATATTTTCATTCTACTATTATTAAAAGATTAAAAGAGGAAGGGAAGTTGATTCAAGTAGGGAAGAAAAGGTAAAAGGCAAAGATGAAAAGATGATAATGGAAGAGGAAGCGATAAGGGGAAGATGGGTAGAATATTTTAGGGAACTGTTGAATGTAGAGGAGGATAAGGAGGGAATGGTGATAGCAGTGGGAGGCGCAAAGAAAATGACAGTGATGGGTGAGGAAAATGAGGGAAAAATAAGAAAAGATGAGGCGGAAGTAGCGATTAAAATGATGAGAGTAGGTAAGGCACCTGAGTTAGATGGGTGTCATGCGGAGTGTCTGAAAAAGGGAGGTAAAGTAATAGTAGTCTGGTTAGTGAGGTTGTTTAATATGTGTCTAAGGGAGAATAGAGTACCAGAGGACTGGAGGAGTGCATGTATGGTTCCGCTTTTCAAAGGAAAAGGGAACAAGTGTGAATGTAGTAGTTTCAGAGGGATCAGTTTGTTGAGTGTAGTTGGGAAGGCGTATGGGAGGGTTATAATTGAGAGAATTAGGAGAGGAACAGAGGAAGTAATTGGTGAGGAGCAGTGTGGGTTTAGGAGAGGTAGGGGCTTTGTGGATCAGATTTTTGTGATAAGACAGATTTGTGAGAAAGCTTTAGGAAGGGATAAGGATGTCTTTTGGGCCTTTATGGATTTGGAAAAGGCTTATGATAGGGTAGACAGGACGGCACTGTTGGAGGTTTTGCAGATATATGGTATTGGGGGAAAGCTGTTAAGAGCAGTCAAGAGTTTTTATGAGAGTAGTAGAGCCTGTGATAGAATCAGAAATGGAGAGAGTGAATGGTTTGAGGTAAAGGTGGGACTACGTCAGGGATGTGTCATGTCGCCATGGCTGTTCAATGTGTATATGGATGGGGTGGTACGGGAAGTAAATGCAAGAGTATTGGGCAGGGGACTGGAGTTGGTTGCGGAAAATGGAGAAAATTGTGAGGTAAGTCAGTTGTTGTTTGCTGATGACACTGCACTTGTGGCTGGGTCAGAGGAGGCATTGGGAGAGTTAGTGACTGAGTTTGGGAGGGTGTGTGATAGGAGAAAGTTGAAGGTGAATGTGGGTAAAAGTAAGGTGATGAGGTGTACAAGGGGAGAGGATGGTGGAGAGTTGGAAGTAAGTCTTAAAGGGGAGAGGCTGGAGGAAGTGGATAGTTTTAGGTACTTGGGGTCATATGTGGCCGCAAAGGGAGGAGTAGAGGTAGAGGTAAGCTGTAGATTGAGAGAAGCAAATAAATGCCTTGGGGGATTTAAAAAAAGTAATGAGAAATAGACATTTGGGAATTAATGCAAAGAGGAGATTGTATGAAGGGGTGATTGTGCCGACAGTGCTGTGTGGGGCAGAGATATGGAATTTGAGAGAGGCAGAGAGGAAGAGTTTAAATGTGTTTGAGATGAAATGTCTGAGAAGTATGGTGAGGGTTACAAGGCTGGATAGAGTGAGAAACGAGGAAGTGAGAAGGAGAGCTGGGGTGGAAAAGGAGTTGGTTGAGAGGGCTGATGAAAGACTATTAGGATGCTTTGGACACATGGAAAGAGTGGATGAAGGAAGACTGGTGAAAGGGGTATGGAAGGCAGAGATGGAGGGAGTGAATTTGAGAGGACGACCGAGGATGAGACGGATGGATAGGGTGACAGGGGCGTTGAGCAAGAGGGGAATGTCTGTGGAGCAGGGAAGGGAGGTGGCAGAAGATAAGGATGAGTGGAGAAGGGCTGTGTATAGATGATACTGTGATGAAAAGAAAGGGAAGGGATGGGGGGTTTGGGGAGTGGGAAAGTGTGAATGATACTTTGACGCAGCCCGAAGGGACTTCTCCCCGTCCTCCATTTTCTATGTGAGGGGACGGAGAGGGGGGGGGGTGTCGCCAATTAAGTGAAGCGGCATTGCTGTGGATGTGCTGTGCCCTGCTGCATTGCTTCTGACCCAGGGTGGTGGGGGGGATGCAGGGATGACCCGTCGTTCACGAGGAGCTAAGATGTGAGGGTGGGAGGGATGACAGAGTAAGAGAGATGACAAATAGAGAGAGAGAGAGAGAGAGAGAGAGAGAGAGAGAGAGAGAGAGAGAGAGAGAGAGAGAGAGAGAGAGAGAGAGAGAGGAAGAGGATGGGAAATAGGGAAAGAGAGAGGAGAAAGAGGATGGGAAAGAAGGAGAGAGAGAGGAGGAAGAGGAGGGGAGGGAAGAAAGAGTGAATGAGAGAGAGTGAGAATGGAGGAAAAGGAGGGGTGAGAAGGAAGAGGAGGAAGAGGAGAAGAGAGAAAGAGAGAAGTAAGATGAGAGAGAGATAGAGAGAGAGAGAGAGAGAGGATGAGAGAGAGAGAGAGAGAGACAGGGAGTGAGAAATAGATAGATAGAGATGTAAGGAAGAGGAGGGGAGAGAAAGAGAGAGAGAAGGAACAGGAGGAAGAGGAGAATAGAGAGATAGAGAAAAGAAAGAGGAGGAGAGAGGACTAGACAAGGAAGAGCAAGAGTCGAAATAGGAGAAGGAGAAGAGAGAGAGAGAGAGAGAGAGAGAGAGAGAGAGAGAGAGAGAGAGAGAGAGAGAGAGAGAGAGAGAGAGAGAGAGAGAGAGAGAGAGAGAGAGAGAGAGAGAGAGAGAGAGAGAGAGAGAGAGACCAAAAGAAAGAAGGAAATAAACGAAGACGAGGAGGAGGTGAGAGAGATATATATTTAAGCACGCACGCACAAACACACACATACACACACACACACACTCAGGCACGCACTAATGCATACACACAAACACACACAAACAGATGCACACACACACACACACACACACACACACACACACACACACACACACACACACACACACACACACACACACACACACACACACACACACACACACACACACACACACACACACACACACACACACACACACACACACACACACACACACACACACACACACACACACACACACACACACACACACACACACACACACACACACACACACACACACACACACACACACACACACACACACACACACACACACACACACACACACACACACACACACACCACACACACACACGCACAAATATACACACACACACACACACACACACACACACACACACACACACACACACACACACACACACACACACACACACACACACACACACACACACACACACACACACACACACACACACACACACACACACACACCTCACACACACACACACACACACACACACACACACACACACACACACACACACACACACACACACACACACACACACACACACACACACACACACATACACACACACACACATACACAAACACACATAAACACATATACACATACACTTCCACAAACA
>NW_027467667.1:22500-30000 GCF_046742065.1 Oratosquilla oratoria | reverse complement strand
ACTCCTCCAGTCCTCCGGCACTCTACCCTCTCTTAAACAAACATTAAACAACCTCACCAACCAGTCCACCAAAACTGTACCTCATTTTTTCAGGCTTTCTGCATGGCATCCATCCAACCCAGGTGCCTTACCTGCTCTCATCATCTTAACAGCTGCTCTCACTTCATCTTTCCCTATTTCTCCTCCATTTGCCTAACTCATCACGGTCGTTGTCTTAGCACTTCCCACTGCAACTACCTTTCCCTCTCTATCCTCCTTCACATTTAGCAACTCCCTAAAATACTCTCCCCACCTTCCTATCACTGCCCTCTCTTCCATTATCATCTCTCCATCTGCACCTTTTACCTTTTCTTCTCTACTTGATTTGCCACCTCTTCCTCTTTTAATTTTATTTTCCAAAATATCATTTTTCTGTCAAACCTTACACCATTTCATATCTGCTCTCCTCTTTGTCTCCTTTATCTTATGCTTAACTTCCCTTCTCTTTACTTTGTACCTCTCATACGATTCCATATATATATATATATATATATATATATATATATATATATATATATATATATATATGTACATATATATACATACATATATATATATATATACATATATATACATATTGTTATGCCTTCCGTGAGGATATAAGGAAATATGTCTAGGAGGGGTTCGTACTTAGTGGCCTTGATGTGGGTAAGGCAAATCCAAACGGAAGTTAACATAAATAACTAATTTAATGTATAACAAAAAGCCAACAAAACAAATATAAGAACTTTACAACAACAAAATTAATCAATTGACAATTAATTCCTCAACCGAAAACCAAGTCATGAGAATACAGATTACGTGGATACGCCACGGTACTAGAGCAAAAGCGATATGGGAGAGGTTAAGTTACGCGCCGCTCGCCAGCGAAATGGTCTTCGCTAGGAGCCGGCCGATGCATTATATACAGTTGGCGAGGACGGGAGGAAGGCGAAGGATGAGCCGGACAGAACTGGTTTTCACGTCCGTCGGCTTAGAGAGAGTAGATCCCATAAAGTATACAAGCAGTTTTTACCGTACATACGTAATTACCTAACAAGTACAGGATAACACAGATACAGATAATTTTATATACATGGAGGATGGTGGGCCATCACACCCCCCCCCTAGAACTCATCAACTCAGGAGAACAGACGAGTTGGGAGTTCTAATCAGGACGGCTAAGGGCATCAGCAAGGAGGTTTTCAGAACCCTTGATAAATTTTATATCGAGGAGGTATTGTTGGAGGAACAAGGACCAACGTAATAGCCTCCTATTATTGTTCTTGTTCCGTTCAAGGAATATTAACGGATTGTGGTCCGTGAATATCCGTAAGGGGGTCGAGCTGGGTGTTACGTAGCATTCGAACTTCCGCAGGGCAGAGATGATGGACAGTAGCTCCTTCTCGGTGGTCGTCCGTGCACAGTCGAGTTTGTCCGTTTTCTTTAGGGACCAGAACGCACGGAGCGGCCCATGGGGAATTACTGGGAACTGCCAAACCGTGCTGCACTAGATAGTCGACTTCTCTCTTCATGATCAGCTTCTTCTGGGGATGCAGTCGGTACGGGTGCTGGTGGCTAGGAGAAGTTCCTGGATACAGTTGAATTTCATGGGACGTCAGGTTACAACGGCCAGGATTATCTCGGAACAAGGATCTGTGACTAGAAATAATTTCAGAAATTTCCTTAGCTTGATCAGGATTCAAGTGGTTAAGGTACGAAAGTAGGTTGTTCAAGATGTCGCTGTTGTTGCCGACTGTGGGAGGATCGAAATGTGGCAACGTCGGTTCGTGGACTCGTGGACGGTCGGTTGACATAGGTATTTTACTGGGACCATGATTTAGCGAAAGCAATGGTTTGACTGAACTGTCTAGTGGTATTTTGGCAAGGTATGGCTTAAGCAAGTTAACATGAACAAGTTGAGTAGTTTTACGTCTGTCAGGGGCTTCTAGTACGTAATTATATTCTGACATCTTTTTCTGAATTTTACAAGGACCATGGTATTTAGCTTGAAGAGGCTGTCCAGAGATAGGAATGTATGCAAGAACCATATCTCCCTCCTCGAATTCTCTCTTACGAGATTTCTGATCAAAATTAACCTTCATTTTACTTTGTGCATGTTCAAGGTTCTTCAAGGCAAAGGAATGAATTCTGGCTAGGTTATCCTTAAGGGAAACAATATACTGGTTAATAGACTGTAAAGGTGAGGTAGAAGAAGATATGATATGGTCCTTGATTACCTTGAGGGGTCCCCTTACCTTCCTTCCATATAACAATTCAAAAGGAGAAACACCCAGAGCTTCGGATGGTGTTTCACGGAGTGTAAAGAGGAGGAAAGGCAATCCCTCATCCCAGTCACGGTCTTCCTCGTAACAGAATTTACGTAGCATATTCTTTAGCGTTTGATGACATCGTTCTAGAACTCCCTGACTGGCGGGGTGGTACGCTGTAGACAGAGACTGTTTAACATTTAATTCCTTGAGGACTTGGGTAAAGAGTTTGCTAGTGAAATTAGAACCTCTATCTGACTGTATTTCCTGAGGAATACCAAAGGAAGTAAACATGTGAGTTAAACACTTAATTACACTCTTAGCAGAAATATTCTTTAAAGGAAAAGCTTCAGGGTACCTGGTAGTGGGACAAAGAACTGTTAAAATGTACTGGTTACCTTTCTTGGTTTTAGGCAACGGGCCTACTATGTCAATTACTAGTTTCTGAAAGGGTTCACTAGGAACTTTAATGGGTTGAAGGGGATACGGAGGAATAGACTCGTTTGACTTGCCTACTATTTGGCAAGTGTGGCAACATTTAACGAATTTACTTACCTCTGCTTTCATGCCAGGCCAAAAGAATTCTGACAAGAGTCGTAAATAAGTTTTCTTAATACCTAAGTGTCCTGAGTGTCCAGCATGAGCAATCTCTATTACCTGAGTCCTCAAGTTAACAGGTAGAACAATTTGGTGACATTCTGCCCAGGTATCATCATCAGAAAGGTGACGAGGTTTATACAATCTCATTAGTATTCCTTCGTGCAAATAAAAGGAAGGAGTATGTAGGATATCCTCCTTGGGAATAGCTCTATTAAACAAGGGAGCTAATGAAGGGTCGTTCTGTTGAGCCTCTTTGATGCTCAGCTCGGAGGGTAGTGTAAGCGGGGTGGTTGGGGTGGTTGGAGAGGTAAGAGTTGGTTGGTTAGCTGGCGCTTGGGATCGTGTGATAGCACAGGTTGGAAATAGGTTGGGTTGGGTTTGCTCTATGGTAGAAGTTGGGTTATATGGTAGGGGAGAAGTAGAAACAATTAAAGGAGGATGGACTAGTTCTCCTGCTAGATCGTCACCTAGTATAAAATCTGCTTCAGGAACAGGTAGGGTTGCCGTTTCACTTACTCCTACGGAGACAGTATCCTTGATGAGTCCACAGTTCAGGTGCACCTTTGCCAGAGGTACTGAGAAGGGATTGTGGAAGTCCTGCAAGTATACACGTTCTCCTGTATAATTACGTTGGACTCCCGGCAGTGCTGACTGAAGTAGCAGGGACTGTGCTGCTCCTGTGTCTCGTACTATTCGGATGTTGTGTTGTACGTGGTCTGTACCAAGTGATACTGTTCCCGTTGAACGGAAGGGCTGAAAAGGATCTACAGAATTGGCAGTAGAATGGTTAAAGGAAGCTACAGATTTTATATTCTTTTGAGCTACTTTACATTTTGGGTCTGGGCAATTTGCAATTACATGTCCTGGTTTCTTACAGAAGAAACAAAGGGAAACTAGGGCTATCAATTTTCCCATCTTTACTACCACTAGTTGGTTTTACATGAGGTTGTTGGCGGTTACTGTCCTTTCCAACATTTTTGTGAATCAATGAGAGGGTATCAGTCAATTTGGCTGCTTTCATAAGGTCAAATTCCTCCTTGTCAACAATTTGAATTTTCAAGTAGTGAGGAATTTTACGCACGAATTCCTCTAACGCGATCAAGTTCACTACTTTCTCAAGATTATCGGCTGATGCCGATTTAATCCACTTTCTTAACGCTCGTAGTTTGTCTGACGCGAATTCCATATAGGTCTGATGGCTAAGTTTGTTTGAATTTCGAAATGTTTGTCGATAACCTTCGGTGGAAATTTCATAAGCGGAAAGAATTGTCTGTTTGACCGTTTCGTAATCAGTGTTATTTTCCAGATTGTTACATACTTGTAACGCTTTTGTGGACAACTTTGGTTTAACTAACCATATCCAATCTGCTTGGGGAATTGCAAAATGTTTACTTACATCTTCAAATTCTCGAAAAAATAAGGTTGGATTCTCGTCTGAGAAAGAGGGAATAAGTTTGGTGTACTGCAAGAGATTTAACTTACTTGAATTTGAAACTTGTTTACTTGGGGTCGATAGTTCGAGTCGTTTTATTTCAAGTTCGTGTTGTCTTTGCTCTCTTTTTTGCTCTTTATCATGCTCTCTTTGCTCTTTATCATAATCTCTTTGCTCTCTTTCACGCTGCACTTCGAGTTCCTTAATTTGCAGTTCATGCTTCATCTTCCTTTCAAGTATCTGATACTCTAGAGGGTCTAATTGAGTCTCTTTCGTAGGGCTAATGTCTAATTTGGCTGCAACTATTTGTTCTAAGCGTTCAAATTCTCCGTCTTCGTCTTCCGTTTTCTTTAACTGATCTATGTGACTCAATATTAGTTGAACTAATTCAGTTCTACTAATGTTCGCTGGATATGTTAATTCCCATCTTGTTGCTATTTCTTTCAGACATTCTTTATTTGGGTTCTGAATTATCAGTTCTTCCACCGAGGGGTTCTCAACAAAGTTTTCGATATTCAGTTCTGACATCGCGAAATTTTTACTCGCTAACAGTTGCTACTCAGCAAGGTAGAACGCTTGGTTCGCTTACGTGGTATACCGGACAAGAGATACAAGTAGAATGATAATACTCGACTCCCACGAATATTATAAATCTTTGGGACAGAATACATTAACCAAAACTACATGCCGTAAGTAGGATAGAATTAACGTTCTCACACGTATCCTAAACGGATCCTACTTCAGTACTCTTACGAAATTTACAGCTGCAAGAGTTTAACGTGGTCATGTGCAATGGCGTATTTACGATTAACTGAATTACAGTACTGGGGTACTGAGTTACAAGTTTACCGGACAGATGGACAATTTCGATGGTTGTGGGAATGCAAGTGTAACTTATGTATTACGTTTCGCTCGTATATCTCACACCTTCTTAGTTTTTGTTCGGGTAAGAGGATTCCGACGGGCCCCCATTATATGTTATGCCTTCCGTGAGGATATAAGGAAATATGACTAGGAGGGGTTCGTACTTAGTGGCCTTGATGTGGGTAAGGCAAATCCAAACGGAAGTTAACATAAATAACTAATCTAATGTATAACAAAAAGCCAACAAAACAAATATAAGAACTTTACAACAACAAAATTAATCAATTGACAATTAATTCCTCAACCGAAAACCAAGTCATGAGAATACAGATTACGTGGATACGCCACGGTACTAGAGCAAAAGCGATATGGGAGAGGTTAAGTTACGCGCCGCTCGCCAGCGAAATGGTCTTCGCTAGGAGCCGGCCGATGCATTATATACAGTTGGCGAGGACGGGAGGAAGGCGAAGGATGAGCCGGACAGAACTGGTTTTCACGTCCGTCGGCTTAGAGAGAGTAGATCCCATAAAGTATACAAGCAGTTTTTACCGTACATACGTAATTACCTAACAAGTACAGGATAACACAGATACAGATAATTTTATATACATGGAGGATGGTGGGCCATCACAATATATATATATATATATATATATATATATATATATATATATATATATATATATATATATATATTTAGAGTATACATGGGCAGGAGGTTCTCTCTTATGCAAGTTTCGTTGAATGTGATGGATTGTTTAGTATTAATCAATTTCTTTAAGGTATTTTCTCTATTCCTTAGAAAGGTCTTAATCTCTTTTGGAAGAGTAGAGATGACTCTACCGTAGTCGGTCATCGTTGCCAGATCCGGATTTCGGCTCCCTCGAGCCTTCTTCAGTGGCGATGGTGATCGTCTTCTCGTTGGTGTGTTCTTGCTCTATCGTGGTAGGAGAAAGAATGGCTCTGTGCAGAGTTGTCCTGGCTAATTTACCGGTTCAGTGGGAATCCTGGCGTTCGTCCTCACTCCTGATTGGCTGAGACCGGTACTCGCGGCTTCTGATTGGTCTCAGCCAATCAGGAGTGAAGACGAACACCAGGATCCCCACTGAACCGGTATATTAGCTAGGACAACTCTGCACAGAGCCATTCTTTCTCCTACCACGATAGAGCAAGAACACACCAACGAGAAGACGATCACCATCGCCACTGAAGAAGGCTCGAGGGAACCGAAATCCGGATCTGGCAACGATGACCAACTACGGTAGAGTCATCTCTACTCTTCTAAAAGAGATTAAGACCTTTCTAAGGTATAGAGAAAATACCTTAAAGAAATTGATTAATACTAAACAATCCATCATATTCAACGAAACACACACACATATATATATGTATATATATATATATATATGTATATATATATACATATACATGTATATATATACATGTATATATATATATATATACATATATATATATATATATATATATATATATTTGTTTTTTCTATGTTACGCACCAATGTGCGGTCGTCTGGATGCAGATTTCTGAGTAGAGTACTGAAGTCCATGGTGTTTTCCTCTAGACGTCTTTCGGCTCTAATTGGCCATCTTAAGGAGGTGTTGTCTGGTTAAATTGTTGACAGATAATCTGAATCTGAATCTGAATCTCTAGGAAAGACCACCCGCTTGCACTGGATCGGGTTTTGTGGGAGGGGAAGAATGTCTGTAAGAAAATGAAAAGATAGTAGCGTATAAAAGAGGGCTATTGCCACCGGGCGATTTGCGAGCGATTAGGGGTTTATTGGTGGTCGTGGCTCGGGAGAAATGGACCGGGAGCTTGGACGGAGGTGCTGACGCCGGGGTTAGGATTAGGATCACCCACGAAAGTTTAGAAAATGGTACGAGGCGTAGTAGTAGAGAAAGGTGGAAAAACGGAAAAATCTTTAGTGGGAGGTAAACTGAAATGAGAAGATGCAGTATAAGAGAAAGTTAGAAAGGAAGTGAATTTTAGTCGAAGAAAAAGTAAGTGTAGATGTTTGTGCGTGTGGCGTGGCTATGTTCGTGAGAGGTGTGTGTGTGTATCTTACGGGAAGTGAGTAGAGTTCACTTCCCGCGTGTAGAACGCGGTCCTGTTAAGCCGAGATTGGTGGATTTGGTATAAACTTCCGTAGAAAATGAAGCGGCTTCACGACATTTTGGTCCGTCGTGAAGCCGCTTCATTTTCTACGGAAGTTTATACCAAATCCACCAATCTCGGATTTTGCCTTAACGGTGCAAGCGAGTGTCCTGAGCGGTATCGACGCAGCGTCATCAACGC
>NW_027467667.1:0-17500 GCF_046742065.1 Oratosquilla oratoria | reverse complement strand
TAACAGATGTTATAAGTAGAACAAAATTGAGATGGGTTGGGCATGTGGCGCGTATGGAGTATCATAGAATTCCAAAACGAGTTATGATGGGTAGAATGCC
The DNA here is from genome assembly GCF_046742065.1 of Oratosquilla oratoria. Taxonomy (NCBI): domain Eukaryota; kingdom Metazoa; phylum Arthropoda; class Malacostraca; order Stomatopoda; family Squillidae; genus Oratosquilla; species Oratosquilla oratoria. Next base: position 17,400 of record NW_027467667.1, on the reverse strand, counting down.
TGGAAGAAGACCCAGAGGGAGACCTCGAATGAGATGGATAGATGGAGTGGATGCGGAGATGGACAGAAGAGGAATAAATAAAGTAACCTGGATGGAAGCAGCACAGGTCCGAAGGCTATGGAGAGGATTACTGTTGGCGGACCAGAATCTACACAAGGTTCGAGATCCAGCGGAGTGAGTGAATATGCGTACATACATACATACATACATACATACATACATACATACATACATACATACATACATACATACATACATACATACATACATACATACATACATATATACATACATACATACATGCATACATATATATACATATATGCTTACATACACACGTACATATATACATACATACATGTATACATACATACACATATGTGTACATTCATACATACATACATACAGACATACATACATACATACATATATGCGCACATACACGCGTGCATACATATATATATGCAAATGATCATAGTGTACATATATACATACGTACATGCATACGTACATGCATACATGCATACATAAATGCATACATACACACATACATAACATATGTATACATACCTTCATGCATACATACATATATCCGCTGTCCCTTTGAGCACGGTTCCATCTAGTTGTCGACGAACTTTATCAAATTAAAGAAAGGCTACTGTATGACGTCACACTTGAGTCACGTGAAAAATATATGACTTCACCCCTACGTCACGTGTAGTATTCATAACGTCACACTAGATGACATATAACATGCATGAAGTGATGCTTTTGTCAAACTCTGCCACTAAAAAGTTATAAATGACTAAATAAACGAATAGATAAATAGATAAAATAGAATAAATAGGTCATCTGGGATAATAAGCGTATCATTCTACCATTTGATAATACAATACAAGACATTTAAAAAGGATATAAGGATAAAATAAATGCTGTGTTCAATCATCCCAATAGCCTATTTAGTAAAGTAGTAAATGTCCACCATAGAGATAAGACGGATGACAGCCAAGGAGTTCACAAAATACCTTGTAGAGATTGTGAACGAGTTTATTGGGGCCAAACGGAAGAGACCTCAAAACAAGAATTAAAGAACACAAGAACTCCGTCAAATATGCACAAGAAAACTCTGCCATATTTCTACACACCTCCATGAAAGACCATCGCATAAATTGGGAGAAAGCAGAAATAAATCCTCTAGAAGAGGGGTGTGCTACCTTTTTCCCCAAAGGGCCAATAGTCATGATTCTGTTGGTATGGAGGGCCACACAATTAACCTTTATAACTATTTCATGCTATTTACTACGATCGAAGACATATTATGTGAGATTATACTGATAAAGATGGATAAGTAGTTTGTTACTGATTTTATCTAAATTGGGATCACAAAAATAAGAATTGTCCGAAACAAATGTATTTTCCATACTATAAGTGAGCAGATGAAAGGCTACCATACCTTATCTCTATAATGTACAAACCTAAATAACAACTTAATATTGGTTAACTGGGATCATTATCATAAGAATGATCAAACACAGACATTTTCCTGACCATCAATTAGCAAATGAAAGGCTGCTACCCTCTCTCTGAGGGCCGCATTATAGCTTATTTATTTGTAGGAGAAAGGGAGGGAGGGAGGGAGGGCCGCCACAGATGAAAGCCTTTGAGGGCCGCATGTGGCCCTTGGGCCGCAGGTTGCACAGGGCTCATCTAGAACTCTAAGTGGAGTTTCCGGAGGAAGATCATCGAGTCGTCATTAATCAAAAATTACCCAAATTTTATTACATTTAAAGGACAATGGTCATCAGATTGTTTAACAACATTAGCAATAAAAAAATTACATAATGCAGATGGCTTGGAAGACAGCAATCGTTACCAAGGTAGAGTTACTTGAGCCACCTTTCCATGTTCGCAATGTATCCCTTTGTACCGATTATATAACACTTGTACACTATGTAACTATTCGCTGAAGAGGACCACAGAGAGTGGTCGAAATATACGGTTAATTCTATTCTTCATCCGTTTACTTTCTCCGATAGTGGGATTCTTTCATCTTCCCTATGTTTCATGACATAATCCCCCCCCCTCTCTCTCTCTCTCTCTCTCTCTCTCTCTCTCTCTCTCTCTCTCTCTCTCTCTCTCTCTCTCTCTCTCTCTCTAATAAGAACACGGGTACGCGTGTTCACTTATGTAAAGTAGCCCACTTGGAAAAAAGAAATTAACGAAGCAGGGCGCTTTCGAATATTACATCCAGTGCAAAAAGTACTTTTGCACTGGATTTGATATACGAAAGTGCTAAAAAAAATCTACCTATCTCTCTCTCTCTCTCTCTCTCTCTCTCTCTCTCTCTCTCTCTCTCTCTCTCTCTCTCTCTCTCTCTCTCTCTCTCTATCTATCTCTCTCGAAGAAAAAACACCACTCTAAAAAATAAAAATATATAAATAATAAAAATCCACCACTCTAAGATTTTTTTCACCATCTAAAAGAGACAAAACAAAAAACACAGTCCACACCTCTAGGAAAAAACAACAACAAAAAAACATGGACAAGAGAGACTGCTTCACTTTGACCAAGTGCGACGGTTCGTTCCCAGTGGCGTCTTTTCCTTGGGTTTGGTGCAAACAGACCTGTGAGTGACCGAAAGGGAGTTGACACCAAGTGGTACCGATTCACAGTCTCGAAAGGTCTGCGACAGGTAGGCAGGCAGTCAGTCAGGCAGGCCTAGCAAGGCGGCCGATGTGTGACTGACAGAGCTCAAGAAATTCACCTTTTGCCTCGGAGCCCTGACGTCAGTCTTGATCAACGACCACACGGAAATGGACCCTGCCTATAGATGGAGTCATTCTAGGAAGTTACCCCTGAGGTCTTTTTCTCGAATGGCTACATTAAATGTGGGAACATTTAGAGGACAGGAAGATATCATATAGTTAAAAAAAACACGCCTTGCTGGGCCGAAAATATCAAAGAGACTGTTAAAACAAAAAAGAAGAAATTCCGAAAATGGAAGAAAAGGAGAATAAAAAATCGGCTGGAGTGTGTTGATGCTAGAAGAGAGGAAGAAAGAGCCAAAAAAAAAAAATACCATAAAAAGAACAGGATTTACTAGGAGCTAGAAAGCTTATTTATTTGACTTTGTAGCGTGGAATTTAATGAACCATGCCCTTGGTTCAACTTGGCCGGTGACAGGATTCGAACCGCCATCCCCTTGACCTTCGCCGCAATTAACGACGCCCTAACCCGCTCAGCCAGCGAGCTTATTTACAGTGTAGCTAGAACCTGAAGAAGGGCATCAGCACCGCCGTCATATGCTGTTAGAGTTGAAAATGGAGAAGAAATTAACAGAAAATGGGAAAAAAAAAATTACTATAGAAAAACTGTTGAATATAATACCAAATAATGTGGAGCCAAATGAATCAGAGAACAATATAGATGGAATTCTAGAATTAAACGAAGGATCAATTACAGTTGATGAAATGACGTCATTAAAACAAATTAAATATGGCAAACCTACAGGAGAAGACACGATTCCATCAGATACATTAAAGAATATTGGGAAAGAAGGGATTCTATTGGTAAAAGACATCTTGAGCAAATTCTGGGATGCAGGAAAAATACCTGAGGATTAGACTGAATATGTAATAAACCCAATATATAGAAATAAAGGAGACACCGGATTACAAAATCTACAGAAGAATATCTTTGATGCCACATATAGCAAAAGTTTATGAAAAAATGCTAGAAAAGAGACTGAGAGGGATGTAGAGGACAATTTTGATGAATGATATTGTGACTTCTGACCTGGAGGATCCACCGTAGATCTAATTTTTGCTCTGAAAATGCTGTCTAAGAAAAACTGGGAGTGGAATAAGAAAATCTATGTAGCCTTAGTGGATCTGGTAAAAGCCTTCGATCGGGTACCTAGGAAATCCTTGTGTAACATTTTAGACAAGGAAGAGTATGACATACCCTCAGAATTAAAAGGGCCATAAAGAGCACTTGCACAAATAATGCATATCAAGTTAAGACCCAGGAAGCAAAATTAATGGAAAATATTTTATTGTGACTTCAGGAGTAAAATAGGGAAGTGTGCTTTCTCCACTTTTGTTTATTGTCATTATGGGCTATTGTGGGAAGCTAGTCTAAATAATTCTTAAAGTTTCGAACTGAACTACATTTCACTGCCTCTGCAGGAAGTTTATTCCATGGGCACCTTTCCCTTGTCTTATGGGACTTGTATGTGTGGTCTGACGATCACAAAGTGGTTTTATCTATTTGACAGTAAGCCACACTCAGTTAAGTCTTCAGCTTTTCAATTCAAATCATCAGTTATTTTTTTCAGTAATTCTGTTTATCCAAAAGCGGTTTTATTCAGCTGAGGGAAGCATCTCTCTAGGTCAAGCCTTTGACTCTGTTTTAAATTTCGTATATTTATTCTTTATGTCGCCAGGCGATTTTATTCAGCTGAGGGGAGAGTATTCTGCCCCTGTATATGGCTCTTTAAGACGAGTTCATTTACTGAACCTTTTCACTATTCCATGCCCTTTTCTGTTTGTTGCTCTTCGTATTCAGTTTGTCTTTTTCTCTCTTCATGGCTCGTTCTGATGAAATCTTTTTTTCAGTTCTGCCATTATGGTGACTAAGGAGAGACTTCTATTTTTCTGGTGTGGACGTTTTCCATCTCTATTGGGCTTTCTCCTTTATGCACGGGTTCGGTAGCAAAAGGCTCTTGCTCACAAAAGCGATTTAACCCTTTATGATGAGGCTCTTTTTCCGTCTCGTAATTGTCGAGGGGCCATTGTTGTTGATGCCAGTCTTGCACGACCAGCAAAGGCCAGAATAGATTTGGGCTCGATTTTCTTCCTTGCCAAGAATCCGTAATTTGAGGATTATTCTTTGTTGTCAAGTCGACTCCGGAGAAAATTATGCGGTTTCTCTTTCATTAACGTTCAAAAACGTTTTATTGCTCCTTTAGATATTTCAATTACTTTCATCACTTCCTGTAGTTGTCCATTTTCATAATACATTTTTTTCTAACTTCCTTTGAATTCGAGCTGGTGAAACATGTTGGTTACTCGGTCTTAAGGGCGAGTACCAAGAAAGCAGAAGGTCTGACGATGTGATAGCCTCTGTTCGCACTCGACCACGAACTGAGGCTGGTCATCTTTGCCCACCCCCCTCGCCTCAAGGTCGGAATTACTAATGCAAAATCTACTCGGAGATGACCGAGACCTGGAAAGACCACTGACGGAATTCTCGAGGTTAGCTGAAGCTGCGACACGGGGGATTGAGGCGAGGGACAAGATGAAGACAAGGTTTCCCTGATGACGAAGCTGAAGTCCGGTGGGAATATTTCCATCATCCCGTCGAGGCAAGTTTCTAACTGTACCTCGTTGCAATATTCACCTTTGTTTCCAATGTCAAAAATTGGAAGGGCACGCTTGCTGGTCAAAACTTATTTCCTTCTTTAAATTTCTCTTTATGTTTTCATAAAGTCATTTTTTCAGAGCTGAGAGAGATTTTTCCTGGGCATGTTCATCGTACAATGCTAATGTCAATTTTAGCATGTAAAAGATGATGAGGGCGTATGGGGCTTGATTAATCCTTTTTATGGCGCTTTTGTATAGGTGGAGAGACTTCCTTGTCGTTAGCTTCTGGTAGACCTCGTTTACTGTTCTTCCTTTTGGGGGTCTGGGGGTTCTGTTTCCTCTTGCGTTTCCTTTTCAGGTACAATTTCCCGAAGACTTCATGAGGGAAGAGCTTAGGATCGGGGTCCTCGAGCTCGTCCCCTTCCTTGGAGCGGCCAAGACCCTTCAGCCAAGGGTGGGACAAGATCCCATGGAGGGTGGGCCGCTCCCATGGGTCCATTGCGAAGCATTTCATAATTAAGTCACGGCATTTAAGGGGAAGGTCGTCGGGGAAGGGCGGGTTAGCTTTTATGATCTCGTCTTTGTCGTAGAAGGGATCGTCCTTGCACACCAGGTAGTAGAGGAGTGTCCCAAGGCTCCACACAGTCGCCGGGACATGCAGGAACTCTCCATCGGCGATATATTCTGGTGGCCAGTAAATAGTTGTCCCGCCTGTATGTCCTCCCATGTATCCTCTAATGGTTTCCCCACAACCGAAGTCGATTAGAGTAATAGAGAGGCCTCAATGGGCACTCACTCTCACTCACTTCTTCTTCTTCTTCTCCTTCTTCTTCTTCCTCTTTGCGTTCTTCTTCTTCTTGTTCTTCTTGTTCTTCTTCTTCTTTTTCTTGTTCTTCTTTTTCGTATTCTTCTTCGCGTTTTTTTTTCTTCTTCTTCTTCTTCTTCTTCTTCTTCTTCTTCTTCTTCTTCTTCTTCTTCTTCTTCTTCTTATTTTTCTTCTTCTTCGTCTTCCTCTTCTTCTTCTTATTATTCTTCTTCTTTACCTTGTTGTTGTTGTTGTTGTTGTTCTTCTTCTTCTTCTTCTTCTTCTTCTTCTTCTTCTTCTTCTTCTTCTTCTTCTTCTTCTTCTTCTTCTTCTTCTTCTTCTTCTTCTTCTTCTTCTTTTTCTTCTGCTTCTTTTTCGTATTCTTCTTTCTCATCTTCTTCTTCTTCTTCTTCTTCTTCTTGTTCTTCTTATTCTTCTTAGGGTTCTTCTTCTTTTTTCTTCTTCTTTGCGTTCTTCGCGTTTTTTTTTTCTTCTTCTTCTTCTTCTTCTTCTTCTTCTTCTTTTTCTTGCACTACTTTTTTCTTATTATTATTATTCTTTCTCTTCCTCTTGTGCGCGTTCTTCGTCTTTGTGTTCTTCTTCTTCTTTTTCTTCTTCTTCTTTTTTTCTTCTTATTTTTCGCGTTCTTCTTCTTCGCGTTCTTCCTCAACTTCTTCTTCGCGTTGTTTTTTCTTCTTCTCCGCGTTCTATTTCTTCTTCTTCTTCTTTTTCTTCTTCTTCTTCTTTTACTTCTTCTTCTTTTACTTCTTCTTCTACTTCTTCTTCTTCTTCTTTTTTCTTCTTCTTCGACTTCTTCTTTTTCTTCTTCTTCTTCATAACGTTATTCTTCTTCTTCTTCTTCTTCTTCTTATTCTTTGTGGTCTTCTTTTTTTTCTTATTTTTTCATTTTCCTTCTTTTTTTCTTTTTCTTCTTCTTCCATGTGTACTTCTTCTTCGCGTTCTTCTGTTGTTTCTTTTTTCTTCTTCTTCTTCCTCCTTCTCTTCTTCTTCTCCTTTTTCTTCTTCTTCTTCTTCTTCTTCTTCTTCCTTCTTCTCTTCTTCTTCTTTTTCTTCTTCTTCTTCTTCTTCTTCTTCTTCTTCTTCTTCTTCTTCTTCTTCTTCTTCTTCTTCTTCTTCGCGTTGTTGTTTTTTGCGTTCTTCTTCTTCCCGTCTTCTTTTTCTTGTTCTTATTCTTCTTATTTTTTCTTGTTCTTCTTTTTCTTCTTTTCTCTTATTTCATATGTATCACTGAATTTGAAAGTACAAAAATCTTAGATTCTTTCCGTCATTGTTTGAGCAATGTAATTTGTAGCTTCGTGTTTTCTGTTATTGCAACAAAATTATTTTGATTCTTTATATTTTCATTTTAGTAAAAAATGCCAATAAAACAAAGTGGTAAGAGAGTAATAGCAGATTTGTGAGAGATTTACATTGTGTAAGGTGTACAAGAGGATAGAGATTGAAATATTCTTAAGTTCTAAAAACCTTCAAGAATACAATACTTAGTCTCTCCTTGCCACATTATACATATTGATTTTTGACTGACATAATCCATTTCAAGACTCCTTACACATTACATATCAGATAATCTATTGATTGATTGATTTATTTATCTATCTATTTATTTAGTTATTTATTTATTGTCTTTTTCATCTCAAAAACTCCGAAGCCTACTTTGTACCCTTTTCTGGAAGCTTCTGTCCGTCTGCATCCTTCTCGCCAGGACCAGTCAATCAAAACGTCACCGCATCGGTCTGTGCGCGCGTGTGTGATTAGGGACACTTTTGTCTTCCTGTATGTAAATTTCACGACAAGAACTCATATGCACAGACGTGGGTCACAGGAACGCTTTGTAAGCAGACGAGATTTTCGGATGTATGTGGGTTGGCTTCCCAGCGTTAATTAACGCCCATCTTGTACGTACATCAAGGGAAATTCAATTCTACAGTATACAGTAATCCGCATATAATATTTCATGCTAGTTATACAGAATATGTATTTATTTATTATATATATATATATATATATATATATATATATATATATATATATATATATATATATATATATATATATATATATATATATATATATATATATATATATATATATATATATATATATATATATATATATATATATATATATATTGATAAGTATTTTAGACAAATTATTTGGATGATGGAGAACATAAACACAGGGGAAGGCTCGGAACCCTAAACACTCTAACGTTTCGTTCGCGTAGAACTTCTTCAGAGAGTGTATGTAGAACTGCACTTGAAGTTTATGTACTAAATCTAATTACCTTTTCGGACACTTGGGAAAGGTCGTTTTTCTGGCGTATTCTAGAAGTTCTACGTGAACGAAACGTTAGAGTGTTTAGGGTTCCGAGCCTTCCCCTGTGTTTATGTTCTCCATCATCCATATATATATATATATATATATATATATATATATATATACATATATATATATATATATATATACATGTGTGTGTGTGTGTGTGTGTGTGTGTGTGTGTGTGTGTGTGTGTGTGTGTGTGTGTGTGTGTGTGTGTGTGTGTGTGTGTGTGTGTGTGTGTGTGTGTGTGTGTGTGTGTGTGTGTGTGTGTGTGTGTGTGTGTATGTGCGCGCGTGTGTGTGTAAGTGTATCTACTGGCAACCATAGGGGGGAAGGGGGGAGACAATACAATGTGAGGTGGGGGATGACCGTACCCCTATCGCCTGACCAACACATAAGGGTCAATCTGGCGGAAAGATCTCGGTGACCATTTGGGTTATCAATTTATCACATTTAAAATGACCATAGCTTAAGTTTATATTTTTGTCAAACGTGCCTGATATTAAGCAGGATTCTATTATATTTCTTTCTTGCAGGCTTTTTCCTTTAGCTAAAATTGTTGCCTTAGACCAATCAATATGATGGTTGTATAATGCTTTATGTTGGAATAACGCATTGTTTTCCTGGGCAGATCTCACACTATATTTATGTTGGGAAATCCTTGTTTCCAAGTTTTTCCCAGTTTGTCCGATATAAAATTGATTACAATCTTGGCAAGGAATTTTATAGATCACACCGTTGTTGTTAGGAGGGCTGTTCTTAATAAAAGTTTTCTTAATGGTGTGGTCATATTTAAAAGCTACTTTTATATCCAATTTTTTGAGTAGGTTAACAATTCTAAGAAAATTTTCATGAAAAGGAAGAACAAGTGTATTTAGTTGCTTATGGTTTCCTTGTTATTGAATGCAAATTTTGTGAAAGCGTTTCTTGGCGGTGTTGTGACATTGATTAAGAATATGAATAGAATATCTTAACTTTTCCCCAATATTCCGGATAGTTCTAAATTCATCATCAATAAATTAAGGATCGGAAATCCTGTAAGCTCTCAAGTACATGGAAATAAAAACTGATCTTTTTACATTGATGTGGTGATTGGAATAAAAATTAACATAGGAAAGAATATTGGTAGGTTTTCTATAGACTTTAGTTTTCAGAGTACCATTATCTCTAATAATTTCAACATCTAAAAAGGGTAATCTGTTGTTATTTTCTATCTCAAGAGTGAAGTTAATGGAGGGTACCAGTGAATTTAGATTAACAAGGAAATCATCAATGGAATGGTTATTAGGCCAGAAACACAAAACATCGTCTAAATATCTGAACCAAATGACTTTTTCATCTTTAATAGTTGGTAATAAATATTTTTCAAAATATTCTATGTAGATGTTAGCTAAAACCGGTGAAAGAGGATTTCCCATAGCCATCCCGAAAGTCTCTGTGTAATATTTTCCCTCGAAGACAAAAGAAGAATTATTTACACACAGACTTATTGATTTGATAATTTTTTTTACAAGGGATACCATCAATACTGTTACCTGGAATATTTGGGAGAAAGGTTAAAACATCTTTAATTGGGACAAGTGTAAAAAGCCCAGTGACATCGAAACTAACTAATTTGTAAGGATAACCAATGTTAAGAGATTTAATCCTTTGAATCAAGTCTTCACTATTTTGAATAAATGAGTTAGAAATAGTGCCTACAAATGGAGAAAGCTTTGTCACAAGCCACTTAGAAAGCTTATAGCTTACAGAGCCTACAGAACTGATGATGGGCCTAATGGGATGATTTGGTTTGTGAGTTTTAATAAGCCCATACAAATAAGGTGTTGAAGGATTTGGTGTAGAGAAATGTTTAATCAAATCTTCTCTGCCTTTAAGTAAAGCTCTTAATTCTTTATGAAAATTCTTGTTAACTGAGTCACTAGGATCTTTGTTAAGTTCAGAATAAGTGTTTTTATCTTGTAAATGATCAATTACTTTGTTATCATAATCACTTTTATCCATAATAACCAAGGTGTTGCTTTTATCAGCCTTAGTTATGCGTGGAGTGGAGTGGAGATGAAGTGGAGTGGGATGTAGGCAAACATGCAAAGAAGAAAATAAAGAAAATTAATGAAGACAAATAAAAGTGGAAAGAAAAATAGAATAAGAAAATTAAAGCAGAGGCAAAATGAAAGAAATGAAACATAAAAAAAATGAAACCGAAGAGATAATGGAAGCAAAAAAGAAAATGGAAGCGGTGAGAAAACGAAAACGAGGAAACAGAACAGGAGGGTAGCCAACTAGTCGAATACGATCGACTGGTCGATCACAAGCCCGTTTTTAGTCAATCACAATTCTGTTTTAATTCGATCACACTAGTGCAGTACAGAGAAGAATGACCAAAACGATACATGGACTCAGAAATTTGCCTTACGAGGAGAGGCTTAGGCACCTTAACTTACACTCTCTGGAAAGACGCAGAGTGCGGAGTGATCTAATAGAGGTGTTCAAGTGGATCAAAGGCTTTAACAAGGGTGATGCAAACAAGGTCATCATATTAAAACAACAGGGCAGGACTCGCAGTAATGGATTTAAGCTGGACAAATTTAGATTTAAGAAGGAAATAGGCAAGAATTGGTTTACTAACAGGGTGGTCGACGAATGGAATAGACTTAGTAACCACGTAGCTAGTGAGCGCTGAAACTACCAGTTGTTTTAAGAAACGGTTAGACAACTTTATGGATGGGGATGACAGGTGGTGATGGATATGGAGCTGCCTAGTGCAGGCCTTATGGTCTCTTGCAGACTCCTCCTTCATTCTTATGTTCTTATGTGCAATTCGACCTTCGGAAGTTGTCCTGAAAATAAGACGCTGTTAACAGCATATCCAGGCACTCACGATACATGCTTGGATTGTTAGATTTCTCTCTCTCTCTCTCTCTCTCTCTCTCTCTCTCTCTCTCTCTCTCTCTCTCTTTTCTGGGAATAAGTTAATATGCGTAATGATGGACTTGTCTGAACAGCATCACAGTTATTTATGAAGACAAATGACTCCTCCTCGTTAGGCTGGTCGATCACATCAGGGTCTCACGGTAGAGAAAGGAAGATCATCTCTCACAAAAGGTTGGCCACCCCTGACATGGAAGAAGAGGAGGAAGAAGAGGGGGAAGAGGAGGGGGAGGAGAGGGAGGAGGAGGGAGAAGGGGAGGGGAGGGAGGAGAGGGAGGTGGAGGGAGGAGAGGGAGGTGGAGGGAGAAGAGGAGGTGGGGGTGAAGATGAGGTGGAGGGGAGAGAGGAGGTGGAGGGGGAGGATATGAGGGGAGGAGAGGAGAAGAGAGGAGAGGAGAGGGTAGGGGAGGAAATGGTAAGGGGAGGGGTAGGGGAGGAGTGGTATGGGGAAGCGAGGGGAGGGGAGGGGAGGAGGGGAGGGAGGGGAAAGGAGGAAAGGAAATGGGGAGCAAAGGGGAATTACAGAAAACAAATTATGGAGTGGAAGGGGAGGGAGGGAGGGGGGACCCAGAAGTAAGTGGAGAGGGTAGCAGACTAGGTGGGGGCGGGGGCGCTACACCGTGTCAAAGCGTGGGAAGCGAGAGGGGAGACGACGACGACAGGACGATACAGGGGAGGGGAAAGGGGACGGGAGGGGAAAGGGGATGGGCGGGCAAGGGGCGAGTGGGTAAAAGGGGAGGAGGTGAAGGGAGAAGAGGGGAAAGGATGAAGAGGGGAAAGGACGAGCGAGGGGAAAGGGCGAAGAGGGAAAAGAACGAGGGTAAAGGACAAGGGAGGGAAAAGAACGAGGGGAAAGGATGGAGAGGGGAAAGGACGAGGAGGGTAAAGGAGAAAGGGAATGAACGAGAAAGGGGGAAAGAACGAGGGGAAATGATGGAGTGGGGAAAGGACGAGGAGAGTAAAGGAGAAAGGGAATGGACGAGAAAGGGGGAATGAACGAGGGGAAATTACGAAGAAAGAAAGGGAAAAGAACGAGGGGAAAGAACGGGAAAGGTGTAAAGGACGAAGAGGGGTGGAGAAGGCAGATAGAGAAGGGGAACATGGGGGAAGGACAAGTAAGGATAAGCAGAAAGGGGGGGGGAGGAGAGGGAAGAGAGATGAGGAGAGGGGAGAGAAGTGGAAACGAAGGGAGATGAGAAGAGAGGGGAAGACCGGAGAGGGATGAGAAGGGGAGATATGAGGGGGGGGGGTAGAGGGGGAGATGGCGGGAGAGATGAGGAGAGGAGGGGGAATGAAGGAGATAGAGGAAAGAAGAGGAGAAAGAAGAGGTGCGAGGAGAGAGGAAAGGAGAGAGGAAAGGAGAGGGGAAAGGAGAGTGATTGATGAGGAGAGGGTAAAGGAGAGTGATTGATGAGGAGAGGGTAAAGGAGAGGGGAATGGAGAAAGGGATAGAAGGGGAGGAGAGGAGAGGGGAGAGGGATGGAAGGGAATGGAGGGAAGGGTAAAGGAGTGGAGTAGGATGGAGGGAGAATGGAGTGGGATGGAGTGGAGTGGAGGAAGTGGAATGGGAGGGAGTGGGGTGGACGGAATGGGTGGGATGGAGTGGAGTGGGAGGGAGTGGAGTGGGATGGAGGGAGTGGGTGGGATGGAGTGGAGTGGGAGGGAGTGGAGTTGGATGGAGTGGAGTGGGATGGAGTGTCCCACAGCAGCAGCAGCAGCGATGGGCACGGACCGTGGGAACCTTTCAAGACTTCCACGTCGTCAGCGGAGTCCAGAGAGGGGGAGGGGGAGGGGGAGTCGAGAGGGGGGGAGAGGGGGTAAGGGGGGAGGGGAGAGAGGGGTAAAGGGGAGAGAGGGGTAAGAGAGGAGAGGGGTATGGAGAAGAGAGGGGACGGGGAGAGGAGGAAGGGGAGAGGGGGAAGGGGAGAGGGGGAATTGGAGAGGGGGAAGGGGAGAGGGGGAGGGGGAGGGGGAAGGGGGAGAGGGGTAAGGGGAGAGGGGGAAGGGGAGAGGGGGAAGGGGGATGGGGAAGGGAAGAGGGGAAAAGGTGAAGAGAAGGTGAAGAGGAAGAAGAGGAAGAGAAGACGAAGAGAAGGAAAAGGAGGACGAGGAGGGAGAAGAAAAAGAGAAGGAAGAGAAGAGAAAGAAGAGGAGATAGAGGAAGAAGCGGAAGAACAGAAGGAAGACGAGAAAGGACAAAGAGGAGGAAGAGGAAGAAGAAGAGGAGGAAGTGCAAGAAGGTGGAAAAGGAGAATGAAGATGAGGGTGAGGAGGAGGAAGAGGAGTGGGAGGAGGAAGAGGAGTGGAAGGAGGAAAAGGAGAAAGAGGAGTGGGAGGAGGAAGAGGAGGAAGGGGTGGGAGAAAGTGGAGGAAGAGTAGTAGGAGAAAGAGGAGGAAGAGGAGAGGAAGAGAGTGGAGGAAGAGGAGTGGGAGGAGGAAGAGGAGGAGGAAAAAGAGGAGGAAGAGAAGAAGGGAGAGGAGGAAGAGGGGTGGGAGGAGGATAAGGAGGAAGAGGAGGATAAGGAGAAGGAGGATAAGGAGGAGGAGGATAAGGAGGAGGAGGATAAGGAGGAGGAGGAGGGTAAGGAGGAGGAGGAGGATAAGGAGGAGGAGGAGGATAAGGAGGAGGAGGAGGAGGAGGAGGAGGAGGATAAGGAGGAGGAGGATAAGGAGGAGGAGGAGGAGGAGGAGGAGGAGGAGGAGGAGGAGGAGGAGGAGGAGGAGGCGGTAGTCCCAGAGGAAAGTTAAAGACCAGGGCCCGTATACACAAAACTTGTTAGCACTAACAAATAGCTGTTAAGGGTGACAAATTCCTGTTAAGGCTAACATTTAGCTGTTAAGCACTAACAGTGGATACAGAAAACTTGTTAGGGCCTTAAAAGTACTGTTAAGGTAAAAGTGCTGTGGAGGACTATTAAGCTCTTAGCAAATTCCTGTTAGGAGAGAAGATGGCGGAGCAACAACAACAACTACAAAGACGACAGCGAGTATACCGACAACGACGGGACATATTTAACGAGTACAATGACGACGAACTCACCAAACGCTTCAGGATGAACCGTACTGGTATAATAACAGTGGCTGATTTCGTGAGGGATAAACATCAATCCCAAAGAGAACGGAATCGACCACTGAGTCCTGAGACGAAGGTGGCAATTACCCTAAGATATTTAGCCACAGGTAAAATACAGCAGTGCAGCAGTGACGACTTTGGGACCTCGCAAGCAACAATCAGCCGTTGTCGTTACTCAGACAATTGATGCACTGTCAGAACCAGATATTGTAACTCAATTTGTAAAATTCTCATTGACTCTCCAAGAAGTGCAAGTGAAACAAGCAGAGTTCATGGAAGACTATAGGTTTCCCGGTGTTGTGGGTACCATAGATGGCACACACATTAGAATTGTGGCTCACAGTGTCGATGAACATTTATATGTAAATAGAAAACGATACCATAGCATCAACGTGCAAGTCGTATTCGATGCCAAGTACAGGATACTTGATGTTTTGAGAGGACAGAAAACCATTTGGTTTCGACTTCTTCTATAGTCCGCTTAGTCAGTGGATTTGTTCCATTAATGGCATCAGTTATGCTTTGCCATGCCTCCCTGTTCTCCTTGTGGCTTAAACTTGGTTTGAATCGTTGCATCTGGAAAAAAAATTCTTGCAACAGAGACGTCATTAACGTTTTTCATTACAGTTTCGCATGCTAAACCCATAAAGCATACCCATTTTTCAGGGAGGTCCTCGTTTTTTTGTAGTAACTGACACTATATTTATAAGATTCATTGTGCAGAAATGCGTCTAAGCCAGGTCTATAAAAGACCTGTGAATATATAAGGGTAAGTAAAGGACATTCGAGGTTGACGGTACATTTCATATTATTGAAAACAAACAAAAACATGATAAATGGGTATAACATACATGCAGGCATGTAGATATCTCATTACAAAAAACACCGTTTTATTTGAAAGCTGGAGGCAGCTATTCTTGAAAAGGACGCTTTCGCGACATTCTCTTGTGTGCCGGTTTATCAGCAAATGTTGTCCAGCTTCTTCGAAGAGACCAGCAGTAATCAGCCATCTTGGCCACACTCCAATTGCCTTGATAGCGGCGCTCCATTTCGGATATATCTTGATGGAACCTCTCCCCCTGTTCCTCACTGTACTCACCCACGTTAGCAGGAAAGTAGTCAAGGTGGCTATGTAGGAAATGTATTTTGATGCTCATGCGTGCGCCAGCCGCCTCATATGCTTGAAGCATGTTCTCAACCCGTTCCTTGTAGTCATCAGATTTTCTGTTCCCCAAGAACCCTGCCACAACTAACTTAAAACTTTCCCAAGCACTTCTTTCACGAGGTGTTAATGCTTCACTAAATCCGGAATCTGACATAAGCTCACAAATCTCTGGTTCTACAAATATTCCAGCTTGCAGTTTAGCATCACTAACAAGAGGGAATTTATGGGACAGGTATTTAAACCCTTCTCCATCTTTCGGAAGTGATTTCACAAAATTTTTAATCAATCCCAGCTTTATGTGAAGGGGAGGTAGAAGCACTTTCTCTGCTGGTACAAGTGGTAGTGTTTTGACGTTATGGCGGCCAAGTACAAATTCCGTCCGTTGTGGCCATTCCCGTTGTCGGTAGTGTACGGAATCTGCACGGCTGTCCCACAAGTATAAAAAGCATGGATGTTTTGTGTGGCCTCCCTGCATCCCTAAAAAAATAGCCAGGACCTTTAGGTCACCACAGAGAAGCTAGTTGTGATCCTGATATTGTATGTTGTTAAGAAGAAGTGACATGGTAGCATAGGTTTCTTTTAAGGTAACAGAATGAGCAATGGGCAATGATGCTACTTGTTTACCATTAAAAAGTAGCACAGCTTTCAGACTCCTGGTGGAGGAGTCGATAAAGAGCCTCCATTCTTCAGGATGGTATTCTTTGCCCATGTGTTCTACAAGAGCTGAAACATCGTGGCAATACACCATGTCATCTGACTTAGTAAAGTACTGCACGAATTCCTGCTCTCGATGCCTATACCATGCAAAGTGTGTATTACTTGCCAAAAAAAAAATTCTCTGCTAACCTTGAACCTAACAATTGTGCAGATTCTTTTGACAGCCCAAGATCTCTTACAGGGTCATCTAGCTCACTCTGTTCGAACAACTGAGGGCTTTTCCCAGAGGTCCCAGTCAACTTGATCTCTTGATACACATCCGGATTTTCACCGTCACTACATGAAGAGTCACTTGAACTAGCGCGGTGTACATTCTCAGGAGGTATTGGCACAGGAACATCATCACTGTGTGGTACAGGTTGCATAGCTGATGGAATGTTTGGGTATTTAATGTGTTTCGAGCTTTTAGCATTTCTTCCCAGCGGTTTCACCATACAAAAATAGCAGTCTTCAAGGTGATTTGTAGGTTCCCGCCACACCATTGGTATACCAAATGGCATTGACTTACGGTTTCCTTTACTCCAATGGCATAAACCAGAAAAACAGTTCACACAGGCAATGTGAGGAGCCCATAGTTTATCCTCATCTCCAATTCTGATGCCAAAGTAGGCACGATAGAGATGTTTTACTGAAGAAGTGATGGTGCGCTTCTGTTTTGATGGTGTTGTACTTGCCGCATATGTAGCAAAAGGAGTCGGGGTGGTTCTTGCAAGTCCCGTGGCATTCTTCAATTAATGAATCTGCAGCAATCCGTCAATGAATCTGCAACAAAATAGGTATATAAACATACTAGTATTAAACTAGTATTAAACATATAGTATTAAACATATGTATAGTATCAAACATATATACCAATCAAATCAATACTCACAATTAATAGATTAAAACTAACACCTACAACACTCGACTAATTAACGTAAGGCGCCACAAATCTGGCGCGGATTAACAAAACACTACCCTAGGATATATGCTGTAACACATAAACTAGAACTTTTGGAGCAAAATG
>NW_027467666.1:80000-82500 GCF_046742065.1 Oratosquilla oratoria | reverse complement strand
CAGACTCCAGATCTTCACACACACACACACACACACACACACACACACACACACACACACACACACACACACACACACACACACACACACAAACACACACACCACACACACACACGGTGGCGCAGTTGGTAGAACGATGAACTACTAGCATGGTGGTGCGCGTAGTGCTTGGTTCGAATCCAGGGCCGAAATTAATTTCGGTACAGCTGCGCTTCGGGTCGTTACTCTGACTCTCGTGGGCGGGGAGTTAGGGGTGTGTGTGTGTGAAAGGTCATAGCATTACCCATAGATCGGACCTACGAGCTCTGAGCTCTCTTCCAGGAGGGAAATAGCTGTCGATCACGAGTCGAACACGTGATCCAAAAGACCAAGTGAATACACACACACACACACACACACACATATATATATATATATATGTACATACATACATACATATATATATATATATATATATATATATATATATATATATATATATATATAAAGTCCTCTGTATGTCTCACCGTAGTATGCACTGTTTACAAATTTCCCTGTTATGGATGCGGCAGTGCATTCTACGTTGAGACATGCAAGGGACTTAACAACAGACTCAGTGAACACAAAGCGGGCATTAGACAGCACCGAGAAACAAACGCTCTAGTTAACCACATAGACACAGAGGGACACCTACCAAGCTGGGAGGGTTCCACTATTCTAGACAAAGGTCTACACAAGAAACAACGGAAAATAAGTGAGTCTCTTTACATTGCCAATTTCAAACGCACAAACAAGAGAACTGGTGGACTTGAAATGGACAAAATCCACCACGACACTTGCCCTCCTAGACTGTCTTCCCAGACCTCACGTCACTAATTTCACCACTTTTAGTTACCTTTCCAGCTTTCTTCATTTTACTTTATCGCTTTTTCTGATACTGTGCTACCATATTTTTATTTGTTTCACACGGTATTGAATCAGGCATACTCCGTTAATTCTACTTTGTTTCACATTTAGTATATATATTTCCATTATTATCATTATTAACGTAATTATTACATTATTATATTACTATTACTATTATTATTGTATTATTGTTATCATTGCTATTATTACTATTATATTATCATTATCATTATTGTTATCATTATGATGTGATGAGTACTTTTCCTCTTCCTCTTCTTCTTCTTCTTATCATTATTATTATTCTTTTTATTACTGTTATTATTGTTATTATTATTGTTATTGTTATTATCATTATTATCATTATTATTATTATTATTATTATTATTATTATTATTATTATTATTATTATATTTATTATTATTATGATTATTATTATTATTATTATTATTATCATTATTATTATTATTATTATTATATATTATTATTATTATTATTATTATTATTATTATTATCATATTATTATTATTATTATTATTATTATTATCATTATTATTATCATTATTATTATTATTATTATTATTAGTATTATTATTATTATTATTATTATTATTATTATTATTATTATTATTATTATTATTATTATTATTATTATTATTATTATTATTATTATTACTATCATTATTATTATTATTATTATTATTATTATTATCATTATTAATATCATTATTATTATTGTCATTATTATTATTATTATCATTATTATTATCAATAACATTATTATCATAATTTTTATTGATATTACCATTACTCCTATCATTACTGCTAATATTATCACTATCATTGCATTTATCGCCAACTCTGGCAACACGGAGAGGTGGTGATGTCCCCCTCATGCATAAATGTCTATACCTCCTTTTTTTTTTACACCATTCCTTTGAAAAAGCACACCTGCGAAACTAATCAGGAATAAACTCAGACTAAGACTGCTGTGTTTCCTACTCTACTTAGGTCATATGTATATATATATATGCATATATATATTTATATATATATATATATGTAAGCGGAATAGGAAACACAGGAGTCTTAGTCTTGAGTTTATTCCTGACTAGTTTCGCAGGTATGCTTTTTCAAAGGAATATGTGTACAAATGGGCTGTGGGCATTATATACATGGGGTGGACCTCACCACCTCTCCGAGTTGTCATAGTTGGTGGCGAATGTGAACATCACATTGTGGCTCATGTAACAATGAAGATATTTTTACAATTAAATATGATAACACTAATACCAAAGAAATTATTAATAGAAAATGTAACAATAGTAATGGTAACGATGAAGATAAATTAATAATATTAACAATAATAACAAAAATGATAGTAGCAATACAGGAAATAATAACAATAAAATAAAAGTAATAATAATAAAAACAATAGGGACGTCACTACGGAAAGCCATTAAAATCAGACAGAGGAAAGGATGTGAAGAGAGGACAAATTTACGATACCTTGTGGTTCCTAACTCTGGCCTCTCTCACATGCTTTCCAAAACGTTGAGACAGACAGGACTCATCATAGTAAATGACACAGGGAAGAAAATAGGACACTTGACCACCA
>NW_027467666.1:70000-75000 GCF_046742065.1 Oratosquilla oratoria | reverse complement strand
TCTCTCTCTCTCTCTCTCTCTCTCTCTCTCTCTCTCTCTCTCTTCTCTCTCTCTCTCTCTCTCTCTCTCTCTCTCTCTCTCTCTCTCTCTCTCTCTCTCTCTCTCTCTCTCTCTCTCTCTCTCTCTCTCTCTCTCTCTCTCTCTCTCTCTCTCTCTCTCTCTCTCTCTCTCTCTCTCTGTCTCTCTCTCTCTCTCATTGTCTTTTGTTGGCTTCTGGTCCTTTGGTTAACACGTCATTTACTTTATTTTCTCACCTTTTCTTTCGTGATTTTATTTTAAGTTCTTTATTTCCTTCTGTAATTACTTCTTCCTTCCTCTCTCCTCTCTTTCCTTCCTTTCTTCCTTCCTTACCTCCTTCCTTCCTTTCTCCCTTCCTTCTTTTCTCCCTTACTTCTTTTCTTACTTCTCTTTTCCTTTCTTCCCTATCCTTTCCTTTCTTCCCTATCCTTTCCGTTTTTCCCTGTCCTTTCCTTTCTTCGCTATCTTTTCCTTCCTTGCTGATTTTCTTCTTTCTCTTCTTCCCTCCTTCTGTCCTTCTCTCCTTCTTCTCTTCCTCTACCTTTCTTTCCATTCTTCCCTATCCTTTCCTTCCTTGCTGACTTCCTTCTTTCTTTTCTTCCGTACTTCTGTTCTTCTCTTCTTCTTCTCTTCCTCCACCCTCCTTTCCTTTCTTCCCTCTCTCCTTCGTTCCTTCTTTCCTTTCTTCCTTCCTTCTTTTCCTATTTACTTTCTTCCATCCAACATTCCCTCCTGTCTTTCTTCTCTCATTCCCTCCTTTATGCCTCCTCTTGTCCCTCCTCCTCCTCCTTCTTTTCCTCTTTCTCCTTCTCTTTCTCCTTCTCCTTCTCCTTCTCCTTCTCCTCTTTGTTCTTTATTTCTCCTTTCCTTCTACTTCTCCTTCTCCTCTTCCTTCCCAATAATCATTTCTTTTTCCTCCTCCTCCTCTTCTTTCTCTTTCCCAGTCCACCATCTCTTCTTCCTTTTCTCCTTTTCTCTTCCACCTCCTTTCCTTCGCTTCTTTCTCTTCTCCTCCTTTGCCTTCTCTTTCCTCCTCATCTTCCAGTTCCTACTCCTTCTCTTTGTCCTCCTCTCCTTCCTCCTCCTTATCTTCCTCCAGCCCCTCCATCTCCTTTTCCTCTTCCTCCTCCTCCTCCTCCTTCTCTTCCTCCTCCTTTTCTTCCTCTCTCTAGTCTTCTTCGTACCTCCCCTGCCCACCTTGCTTCCCTCTCTTCCTTCATATTCCTTTTATTTTTTATTTATTTCCTTCCTCCTCTCTCTCTACGATCGTTTGGTTTTTTCTTTAATCTCCTTTTCCTTATCCGTCCGTGTATTCGTGTTTTCCCCCCGTGTCTTCTCTTTCTCCTCCTCCTCCCCTCCTCCTCCTCCCCTCCTCCTCCTCCCCTCCTCCTCCTCCCCTCCTCCTCCTCCTTCTCCTTATTCTTTTTCTCCTCCTATTTGTTCTTCTCTTCCTCTTTCTTCTGCTTATCTTCCTCCTCCTGCTTCTCCTCTTTCTTCTCATTCTCTTTCTCCTCCTCACTCTCTTTCTCCCCTTCATTTTAAGCTTCTTCCTACTTCTTTTCCTCCTCCTCCTCCTCCTTCTCCTCCTTCTTATTCTCCTCTTCCCTTTCCTCTTCCTACAGTTCTTATTCCTTCCCTCCTCCTCCTCCTCCTCCTCCTCCTCCTCCTCCTTCTTCTTCTCCTCCATCTTATTCTCCTCTTCCTGCAGTTCTTATTCCTTCCCTCCTCCTCCTCCTCCTCCTCCTCCTCCCACTCTTCCTCCCTTTCCTCCTCTTTGCTGTCTACCTTACAATGCAGCTTCATCTTCTATTTGCATTCAACTCCTTCACCTAATTTAACCTCCTTCCTATATCTGCTTCCTTAATCTTACCTCATATCTTCTACCCTCCTACGCCTCCTTATCTACGACACTATTTCTATCTACCTCCTTTTTATCGACGTCTCAGTTCTTTTCTACTTGCCTGTCCTTTTTTGTCACACTATCCTTATTCATCCTTCTACTTCCTCTCTACTTCCTCTTTCTTATCACAATGTTCATTTTTATCTTCCTCCTTGCCTCTGTCTACCTCATTTTCTTATCTATGTCTTAGTTCTTTTCTACTTGCCTGTCCTTTTTGTAATACCGTCCTTATTTATTCTTCTACTTCCTCTCTGCTTCATGTTTGTTTTTATCTTCCTCTCTGCCTCTATCTAACTCTCCTCCCTTATCTACTTCCCCTAAATAATCATCAGTGCCTGCCTCTCCCTCCTGTTCCTATCTACCATTTTGTCTCTTCCTATTTCTCTGTCTCTACTTTATCTTCTTCTCTCTATTTCTACCAAATTTTCTGTCCTTCGTTCTCTTTGTCATTTGTCCTTTTTCTTCCTTTCTCACTTCCTTCTTTCTCCAAATTCTTTTTTTTTTATTCTTCTTTTTTTTTTCTATTTGTGTTCTCCAACTTTCATATATCTCCTCCTTTGTAACTCTCCGAACCCTTTCTATGTATTTTTCTCTTTATCTCATTCCTCTCCTCCTCCTCCACCTTTATTTCCTCCTCTTTCCTTCCTTCTTCCTCCTCCTTCTCCTTCTTCGCGTTCCGTCTATTCCCTAGTTTTATTCTATCTAATTATTTTTTCTTCGTTTTTTTCAATTCACTGTATCCATCACTTTTCGTTCCTCTGCTTTCTCCTCTCCTCTTTTTTTCCTTCGCTCGCCCGCTCTCTTTCCATCTTTCAATCTCACTTTTTATTTCTTATCGTCTCTACTCTTCTCTTCTCCCTCACTCCGGCTATATTATCTGGCTGTTCCTGACTTTTCTCTCTCTCTCTCTCTCTCTCTCTCTCTCTCTCTCTCTCTCTCTCTCTCTCTCTCTCTCTCTCTCTCTCTCTCTCTCTCTCTCTCTCCCTCTCTCTCTCTAAAGTGGACAAATTTAGATTTAAAAAGGAAATAGGCAAGAATTGGTTTACTAATAGGGTGGTCGACGAATGGAATAAATTTAGTAACCATGTAGTAAGCGCTGAAACTATCAGTTGTTTTAAGAAACGATTTGACAACTTTATGGATGGGGATGACAGGTGGTGATGGATACGGAGCTGCCTAGTGTAGGCCTTATGGTCTCTTGCAGTCTCCTTATATTCTTATGTTATGTTCTTATGCTCTCTCTCTCTCTCTCTCTCTCTCTCTCTCTCTCTCTCTCTCTCTCCCAATTCATAGGTGATTTCTAGATATTACTTTTTACGTCTAGATTACTTCCCATGTTCCTAAATTCCTTAGATCATTTTCTTGTTTTACCTATTTTGTTAGAAATCGAACGCTGGTGTCTTTACTAGTTATCATCTCTCACCAAGATATAACTTTACATAGACGGATTGGCCTATTATGCAGAAATACTGAGGCTGTATCGCTCTCTCAGTAGATAGTCCGGTCCTGTAACGACCCATTAAGTGAAACCAAAACCAGTTCCCACAAATCCCTCTTATTTCAAATCCCATACCTCAGATCCTTCTTATGCTCCATGCATCCCTACTCCCACAAGCGTTCTTTGTTCCGAGTTCAGTTCCCACTCATGTGGTCCCTACCATGTCCTGTTTGCCCGTTTTCTATTGGTCCCAAAATGCAGAGGGAGGAGGAGGAGGAGGAGGAGTATGAGGAGGAGGAGGAGAAGGAAGAGGAGGAGGAGGAGGAGGAGGAGGAGGAGGAGGAGGAGGAGGAGGAGGAGGAGGAGTCTGCTCTACCTCTGGGTCCCCCTTTTCCATCTCCGTTTCACGTTTCATATAATTTCCCTCTTTCACTCCCTTTTTTCGTTTTCGTTTTCGGTTTTTCTTCTTCCTTTCTTCGTAATCTCCATACCTCTCCTCCTTCTCCTGTTCTTCCTACTCCTTCTCTCTCTCTCCTCTTCCTTATTTCCTCTCTCTTCCTCCTCTTCCCTCTTCCACTCCGTTTTTTCGTTTTCGTTTTCGTTTTTTCTTCTTCCTTTCTTCGTAATCTTTTTACCTCCCCTCCTTCTCCTCCTGTTCTTCCTACTCCTTCTCTCTCTCCTCTTCCTTATCTCCACTCTCTTCCTCCTCCTTCATCTCCTCTTCTTCCTCTTCTCTCTTCCACTCCCTTTTTTCGTTTTCATTTTCGTTTTTTTCTTCTTCCTTTCTTCGTAATCTTTATACCTCTCCTCCTCTTCTCCTGTTCTTCCTACTCCTTCTCTCTCTCCTCTTCCTTATCTCCTCTCTCTTCCTTCTCCTTTTCCTCCTTCTCCTCCTGTTCCTCCTACTCCTTTGCTCTCTCCTCTTCCTTATCTCCTCTCTCTTCCTCCTCCTTTTCCTCCTTCTCCTCCTCTTCCTCCTCCTCCTCCTTCTTCCTCTCCTTATCCCTCTTCTGCTTCCCGTCTGATTCTCCATCTCCTCTTCCTCCTCCTCTTCCTTCCTTATCTACTCTTCCTTATCCTCCTCTCTTCTTCCACCTTCTCCTCATCCTTCTGCTCCTTTTCCTTCTCCTTCTGCGTGTCCGTCTGTTTCTCAACCTCCTCTTCCTCCTCCTTCTCCTCCTCCTCCTCTTTCTCCCCCTTCTCCTCTTCCTTCTCCACCACCTCATCCTTATTCTCCTCCTCCTCCTCCTTCTCCTTCTCTTCCTCCAGCATATTTTCTTCCTTTTACACACCTTTTCTTCCCTCCTCCTTCTTCCCTCCTCCTCGCTCCCCATCCCCTTTTTACGCTTCCTTAAACCTTTTCCTCCTCCTATCTTCCTTCTCTCAATTCTCGCCCCTCTTCTTCTCTTCCTCCTCTTCCTCCTTTTCCTCCTCTTCCTCCTCTTCCTCCTACACCTGTCTCCTTCCTATACTTACTACTATTCCTTTCCTTCATTTTCTTTACCTTTTCCTCCTCCTCCTTCTCCTCCTCCTCCTCCTCCTCCTACTCCTCCTCTTCGTCGTTCGCTTCCTTCTCTTCTCCCTCCTCTTCTTGTTCTTCCTCCGCATCCTCCTCCCTCTCCTCCTCTTCTCTTCGCCTCACCT
>NW_027467666.1:37500-40000 GCF_046742065.1 Oratosquilla oratoria | reverse complement strand
TATTGTCAGATAATTTTTTTCTTTAAATTCTGAGTGGGGGAACTTGGAAGAAAAAATGTCGTCACATTTCTTCCCGAGTAAAATATTTCTTGTCCCCCCCAAAAAAAAAAAGTGAACATCATGATTATGAAGAGCTAGTGCTAGTTAAGTTGATTAATATGTTAAGTTGATTAAGGTAAACTCCACGCTTGTAACTATTTTGCTGACATGTAGAACCAGATTACAATTTTTCTTTGAAGGAACTTCGAAAGAATTTATATAGTTTTTATTTTCTTCTGCGGAAGTGATCAGTGACTTTACAAATTTGCTAGTAACGTCTTCGAAAGCGTGCTAATCTCTTGTGTTCATAGTCGCTGGTTTAAGTACCAAACTTCTTTCTGATTCTTAGTAATAAGACCTTATCTGATAATCCACCCATAGAGAGGTAAAGCTGACTTAGTACCAAAGGCAAAAGTGACAATTTGGGCTAAAACTAAAAGTCTCTTTCCACTAGAAATACTTCCCTTCACTTTTGCTGGACGTGGACCGTGGCAAGAATGGATGAAATGTACATTTGGAATATATATTTCATTTTCCTGTCGTTGTGGGTGAAATGAAATAAATCTGTTCTAATTGGTTCACACCGCAAACGTTTGATGGGACCAAAAGAATTCTCTTGAGTTTATCACCGTTCCATTCAACTTCTTTGTCCTCAAACTCTACTCCGCTCTGGGTGATGTTCACTAAGATTTGACCAATCCTTCCCCAGCTTCCCCCTTCCCCCACTTTTGTTCCGATTTTTGTTGAGAGACTGTGTAAATGCCTTTGCGTGCTCACACACACACACACACACACACACACACACACACACACACACACACACACACACACACACACACACACACACACACACACACACACACACACACACACACACACACACACACACACACACACACACACACACACACACACACACACACACACACACACACACACACACACACACACACACACACACACACACACACACACACACACACACACACACACACACACACACACACACACACACACACACACACTTAGACACTTGGAACAAACTGGACGAAAAAAATAGTGTGTGCAAAAACCATTCACGAATTTAAGAGCAGACTAGACACTGCGAGATACAAAGGCGTGACACCACGAGCGTAACTCCCCTTCCCGTAATATGCAACTAGGTAAATACGCACACACACACACAGAAAACACACACACACACACACACACACACACACACACACACACACACACACACACACACACACACACACACACACACACACACACACACACACACACACACACACACACGCTCACAATAATCGCGAACGCACACACAAGAAAAAAGGATGTGAATTTATATTGAGTGAATATATAGAATTGCACATGAAGATGATTAAATATGTAGGAAGATATGTATACATAGGTAATTAGAGAAACAGATAAATGAATTACTGGAAATTTCTATAAGAGTATGGGTAAATGAATAAGAAAGTAACTGACCTAAGGAAGAAATAGATAAGACTATATGTCAGTGGAAACAAGAAGTTTTCAACTATTTTGGAAATAAAAAACATTTTTCCAGATAATCACCCAAATAAAAAGTAACAACATTTTTTTTTTCTGAATCTCGAGATAAGACAGTGTTTGTGAGTTTGAAGACGTGAATGTTTCTGATTGGAGGAAAGGAATTGGAAACTTCTAAAAGCGACATGACGTCATCGAAGGCCGGCTTCCCTTCCCCTGTACCTGTCTTCAAACTTGATTGTCTATTTCAATCCTCTAATACCAAGCCTTTACTCCTGTCTTCAAATTCTGTCTGAACGTTTTCAGTGTTTTCTTTCTTTTTTGATATCTAGTCCTCTGAAATGACTCAGCATTTCTCTAACAACTCATCTCTTATTAACTTCATCTCTCTGAAGTAGTCTATATCAATTGCATTGGAAGTCAGTGTGTAATTTGTATCACTGTTTATCATTGTTCTCATGCTCGCTGATTCATCTATATCATGTTTATATACAGGTGTTTGCAACTTGTGTGTATGAATACACGAATTCATATATAGACATACACATGGATATGTATGTTCCTTGATAGACTTGCAAGCGAACTTACAGATGCACGTGTGCATACGTGCCACGTACATAGACGCATGCATGCACTCGCAAGCACACACACACACACACACACACACACACACACACACACACACACACACACACACACACACACACACACACACACACACACACACACACACACACACACAGACACACACACACACACACACACACACACACACACACATACACACACACACACACACACACACACACACACACACACACACACACACACACACACACACATAAAGAAGGAAGGAGACAGAGAGAGAGAGAGAGAGAGAGAGAGAGAGAGAGAGAGAGAGAGAGAGAGAGAGATTACTTGTAAGACATATACATCTGATGACATCCCA
>NW_027467665.1:102500-103746 GCF_046742065.1 Oratosquilla oratoria | reverse complement strand
CTTACCTATCCTCCATTTCCTTCCCTTCCCTTTCCTTCCCTTTCCTTCCCTCTCCCCTCTTCTCCGATATCTCGAACTCCTTACCTATCCTCCATTTCCTTCCCTTCCCTTTCCTTCCCTTTCCTTTCCTCCTCTACTCCCTCCCCCTCTTCCTCTCTCCGATAATCTCGAAACTCCTTACCTATCCTCCCATTTTCCTTCCCCTTTCACTTTCCCTTCCCTTCTTCCTTCCCTCTCCCCCTCTTCTCCGATATCTCGAACTCCTGACCTATCCTCCCTTTCCTGCTCTCCCTTGCATATCCCCTTCATCCTTTTCCCTCACCCCCTCTTACACTACCGATATGCGCCTCGAACACTCCGTACCTATCCTCCCTTTCCTTTGCCCTTCCCCTTTCACTTCCCATCTCACCCTCTATGTGCTCCTACTGACATAAATTTTTCTCACGACGCCGCATATTATTTTATGCCTATTTTCCCTACCATTCATCACCCCCATTTACCCCTATTTCTCCCTTCAAATCATTTTTTAAATTTCCCAACCACTACGAAACCAAATACAACCCATACACCTAAAAACAACCCCCGCACCACCCCCATTTCCCCCCATTTCCATTTTTTCATCGCCCTGTCCCTCCTATCCTCCTCCCACCTTTAATTACCCTCACATATCCATTCCTTGCCACCCCCCTCCCGCCTCCTAATCCTGAGATCACACAATCCCATATTTCCTTCTCTATTATCTAAAGATTCCCAACTCCCTCTTCTACCTCCTGCCTCTTCCTCCTCCTCCCCTTTCCTCCCTCTCTCCCTTCCTCCCTACACTCCCTTTCTTCCTCTGTTCCTTCCTCCCACCTTTTCTCACCTTCTCTCTCTCTTTCTTCCTTTGTCCTTTCTTCACTCCTTTTTCTTCCTTCGTCTCTTTCTATTTTCCTCACTCCTTAGCTAAACTTGTTTTTTCTTCCTCCTTCATTCCTTCCTTCCTTCCTTCCTTTCTTCCTTCCTTCCTTCCTATCGTCGTGATTATCACTCTCACTCTCTTTCGTCTTGCCACACTCCCTTTTCCTCCTTCATTTTACTTCTCCTTGCCCTGCCTCTCTCCCTCCACCTCTCCCTCCCTCCATCCCTCCTTAACTACTTTGTTTTTTCTTCCTTCCTTCCTTCCTTCCTTCCTTCCGTCGTGATTATCACTCTCACTCTCTTTCGTCGCTCGCCCACCACTCCTCTCCACTCCCCACTCCTGTCATTT
>NW_027467665.1:70000-80000 GCF_046742065.1 Oratosquilla oratoria | reverse complement strand
CTTTTCCCCTTTCCGTCCTCCTCCTCCTTTTCTCCTCCCTGTACCCTTCATCCTTTTCCCCTCCCGTACCCCACCTCCTTTTTTCCCTTACTTGTTTCCGTCCCCCTCCTCCTTTTCCCCTTCTTCCCGTCCCCCTCCTCATTTTCCCCTTACTTCTCCCCGTCCCCCTCCTCCTTTTTCCCTCCCCGTCCCCCTTCTCCTTTTTCCCTCCCCGTCCCCCTCCTCCTTTTCCCTTTACATCTCTCCGTTCTCCTCTTCCTTTCCCTCCTGCTCCTCCTCCTTTTAGTTTTCCTTCCCCTCCCCGTCCCCTCTTCCTTTTCCCCTCCCCGTCCCCGTCCCCCTCTTCCTTTTCCCCTCCCCGTTCCCGTCCTCCTTTTCCCCGTCTCCCCTATCCTCCTCCTCCTTTTCCCCTTACTTCTCCCCGCCCCCCTGCCGGAGCTCCTTTCTTTTACAAGAACCGATGGGCGTCTCTATTTAATAGTCAACCCTCGTCTCATTTTTATTCAGATTTCCACTTTTTTTTTTCCAATGTTAACTTCTTCCTCTCCATCCGTCTTCCCCCTACCCTCTCCCACCCCAACCTTTACACCCTTTACTCTCTCACTCCCTTCTCTCTCTCTCTCTCTCTCTCTCTCTCTCTCTCTCTCTCTCTCTCTCTCTCTCTCTCTCTCTCTCTCTCTCTCTCTCTCTCTCTCTCTCTCTCTCTCTCTCTCTCTCTCTCTCTCTCTCTCTCTCTCTCTCTCTCTCTCTCTCTCTCTCTCTCTCTCTCTCTCTCTCTCTCTCTCTCTCTCTCTCTCTCTCTCTCTCTCTCTCTCTCTCTCTCTCTCTCTCTCTCTCTCTCCTGTGAGTCGGGAAATGATTGAAGCAGAGGTAGCGCCTTAATAAGACACGACTCCCGCAATGTCTTACTATTTAATGCAAGTTCCATTAGAAACAAAACTCTAGAATTCAAAGCTTCTCTAGCTACAGAAGTGTTTAACATCGTAGCTATTACAGAATCCTAGATCACGCACGTGGACGCGACTTCTTCGGTGAGTATGAAATCCCAGGGTATACGCTGTTTTACAAAGATAGAATGAATCGGGAGGAAGAAAGTGTAGCGATGTACATCAGGGAAACCTTGTAGCATACATTAAACATAGGGAAAGCTACTTAGCATGGATCTTGGGCTAAAAGAAGAATGACACAGATTTATTCTAGTTTACAGACCACTACGTCAGTGTCTGGACGAGGACGATCAATTGTACACAGAAATTACTGATTTAATAAGCGAGCATACGGCGGTTATCATGGGGGATTTCAACTGTCATGTAAACTGGGTAGGCAGAACAGGGGACGATGAAAGAAGGAGTCTTCTTCACTTTGCAGATGAAGCCTTTCTTACCCAATGGGTACAAGATCCTACAAGGGGAGAAAAAGTACTAAATCTTGTGTTCATCACTGAGGATAACATAGGTGGAAATTATCACAATGTCGTTAGATTTAAATTAAGTGTGCTTGAACTCGAAGAAAAGAAAACACAGACGCACCATTCCTGATCTTAGAACAAATGATCTTGGTGGAATGAGAGGAGGAGCTGGTGCATTGGCAACTGATGTAGGTGTCAACGTTCAGGAGTCTTGGGATTCATTCCGTGATCGCTTTATGGCACAACAGGCACAGTTTGTACCAAATAAAGTAGTCAAAGAAGAACTTCGTCAACTTAAATGGTTCACATGAGAGACAGGATAAGCGGTTAAAGACAGGAAAGTTTCTTAGTGCCGCTATGAGGCAAACCGTAGAGGTTTTGCCCATGAAGAATACATCCGTTTGTCCAGCAGGGTTAAAAGAATGGTAGAAGCAGCAAATTGTGGTGAATAGTAGAGGGTGGCCGTATCTTACAAGGCTAACCCCAAGGAGTTCTTTAGATGCGCTAACAGTAGAAAACCAGTTACAAGCAAAATTGGTCTTCAAAACACAGACTTTAAGATCGCTGATATTCTCAACGCATATTTCTTAATATTCACTGAGGAAGTAGAGGGGGCAATCCCTGAACGAGTTCTGGTGCACGAGGGAGAGTCTATGGAGACAGTTTAGTGTACGAACATCGAAGTCTTGTCCAGAGTAGACAAACTTAGAGCAAACAAGTCTTCCGGTCCAGATGGATTTCTGCCAAAGCTACTGCGGGAGTGTTGGATTGATCTTCGGTGGATCACAACATTTTTTGTAAGAAGGAGGAATTGGGTAGCGTAGTCGGTCTCTGGGACGCGGCAGTGAAGGTTCAGTGGGACAGTGAGCCGGTTGGGAAACAGATATTGTTCATTGCTTTATTGATGCAATTTGGTACAAGCAAAAAACCCATCTGCATAGGCTGTGTCCAGGTTTTCAAGTCTGTCTACAGGCCAGGTGACCGGGCCTTATAAGGGAGAACTCGGATGAATTACCAACAAGGAATTACGTACAATAGTTTAAATTATAAGGAACCAATTTGGTCTGACTAGAGTTGAGCTAAGGCTCAAATATTTGTTATCAGATTACACAATTTCTATCCTTAATTTACATATTTACAATCTATGTCCAAGTGGACATAGAACCATAGAAAAAATAAATGATCAATACTAATGTCTCGTGATATCATGCTTTGACCGTTGAAGTAAAAACGGGCTAGGTGGGCTG
This sequence comes from Oratosquilla oratoria, assembly GCF_046742065.1. Taxonomy (NCBI): domain Eukaryota; kingdom Metazoa; phylum Arthropoda; class Malacostraca; order Stomatopoda; family Squillidae; genus Oratosquilla; species Oratosquilla oratoria. Next base: position 77,345 of record NW_027467665.1, on the reverse strand, counting down.
GCAGGTGATCCCGGAAATAATTGTCTTGATCCTGCTCGATTTGAGAGATGAGGTCTTGAGCGGGTTCACTACCACAAAACCCTTCATGTGTGCGTGCGTCCGTGTGCACTGGTGCTGGATGGTATGTATGCAGGCCGTTGATATGCAATGCGAACAGGAGGTTCGTGAGCAGGTGGCCCCCTCACCTAATGAAGATCTTCAATGAGTCTCTGCGGACAGGAGTGCCTATGGACTAGCGGGAGGCAAACGTGACTCCTATATTTAATAAAAGGGGTCGCGTAAATCCGGGGAATTACCGATCTACCAGCGTTGCTTTCATAGTAGGGAAGATACTGGAAGGTGTCACAGTGGATAGAATAGTCGAGTTCCTGGAGGGAAACAACCTGTTATTAGACTTGCAACATGGTTTTTGGGGTCACAGATCATGCTTAATCAACCTGATAGATTTCTTCTATGTCATGCTTGAATAATATAACAGGAACAGAGCAATCGATTTAGTTATCTTGACTTCCAGAAAGCCTTTGATAAGGTACCTCATAAGAATGTTAATGTCGAAAGTTCGAGCCATGAGTATTAGAGGAGCAGTGTTAAATTGGATTGAAGCCTGTTTGAAAGATAGAAGACATCGTGTATTTATAAATGTGGCATCGTCCAGCCGGTCTTCTATTACCGGTGGGGTACTCCAAGGATCTGTATTAGGTCCGCTCCTCTTCTTCATCTATATCAATGATATAGATGTTGGAATTGTGAGCCGCATATCTATGTTTGTGAATGACACTAAGTTGGGAGGAAATGTCGCAACACCTGAAGGTGTAGAAATGCTTAAGTCAGAAATAGAGAAAGTGGGAAAGTGGCTTGAGAAGTGGCTAATGACATTTAATCTGGATAAATGCAAAATAATGCATATCAGACATGCAAACCTTGATTTCAAGTTCTCAAAACAGTGTACTGATTTAGAAAAGAAGGCACAAAAGCTTTTAGGTTACATAAGAAGACAGGTACGTTACCTGAACTAAGAAATAGTCTTGACACTTTACAATTCTCTAGTTCGTCCCCATTTGGAACATGCCGTCCAGTTCTGGTTGCCGAACTTGAGGATGGGCGGGTAGAGGCTAGAACGAGTTCAGGCACGAGCAACGAAACTTATTCCAACTATTAGATACATGGGCTACCAGGGGCGTCTCAAGATTTCGGGGCTCCTTTTTTCTAGAAACAAGGAGATTGCGAGGACAGCTAGTAAAGGTTTTCAAAATACTCCAAGAATTTGATAACAATGACTATCGACATCTTTTCAGCTTGAACATGAATGCCACTCGTAATCATGTGTGGAAACTCACTCCCCCTCGTTACTACTGTGACAAAATTGGTGACTTTTTTACCTATAGAATATTTAATACTTGGAAAAAAAAACTGCCAAAGAATGTGGTAAACAGTTTCCCAGTTGAACAGTTCCAAAGGTAGTTAGACAAGGTATGGGTTATGAAATCTTTTGAGGCACTAAGATTCCTTGTAACTCCTTGTAACTCTCTCTCTCTCTCTGTCTGTCTATCAGTCAATCTCTCTGTCTGCCTATCTCTCTATCTGCTTCTCTATCTCTATATACATGTGTATCTTTTTTCTTTTTTATCTATCTTTCTATATACATTTTTCTCTTTGTATTTGCCTGTCTCTGCCTGTGTCTCATTTCGTCATGGTCCTTGTCATCTCCCGATCTCCCTCTTTTTTTTTTCTTTTTTTTTTATGTGTCCCATTACTCTCCTCCCCCCCCCCCGTCCTCCTCATTTCCAATTATTTTCTCTCTTTTCTCTCAATGCATCGTTCACTTCCTCTCATTGCTCCCCTCTTTTACTCTCTCTCTCTGTATTTATTCATCTATCTCTACCTAATATGTGTTTAACTATTTCGTTATGTTGGCGTGATTTGCGAAGGCCATAGGAAAAGGTCGCTGTCATTCACTGTATGACATACTTGAATACGAAATTAAGCGCTATCCTACATTGAACAACCCTTGTCGACCCCCATTCAAGTTGTGTATTGCTTTTGTTTTTCGTGAATATATTCTGCTTATTGTGGTCTTTTTCTTGTGTGCTCATTCCCTGTTTTCTTTGTGTTTCTCCTAATTATCGCCAACCTTCTTATTCGCTCATTCATTCGTTCTGCCTTTATCCGTCTTTCGTTTCAAGTTTTCTTGTTTGTTAGTTTGTTGGTCCGTTTCCCTTCGTGATGTCCCCCATCCTCTCTATTTTCCTCTCCTTTCCTGTTACTCCTAATTCCATCCATTTTCTCCGTTTATTATTACCTTTTCGTTTCTGTTTACCCTTTCCCAGCCCTTGGATTGGTTCTCCTCCTCTTTCTCTCTTGTCTCTGTTGTTTTTGTGAAAAGTGAAGGGAAAAAGAGAAGCTACAAGGTCTGTTCCATATATTTCTCATCCTAACACTCCTCCTCTTTTTCCTTTCATTTTGTCCTCCTCTTTTTCCTCCTACCCCTCATTATTCTCTTATTTTGCCATCTCCTCCTTCCTTTCATTGCCCTTCTCTTTTTCCCAATAGTCCTATTTCTTTTCCTCTTCCTCCTCCTATACCTCTTCCCATTGCTTCTCCTATTCCTCTGCATTCTCCTCCTCCTCGTCCTCCTTTTCGTCTTCCTCATCCTATTCTTCCTCAGTTTTTCTCCTCTTTCTCCTCCTATTCCTCTTCCCACTCCTCCTCCTCCTTCTCCTCCTCCTCCTCCTCCTCCTCCTCCTCCCACTCCCCATCGCCCTCCTCCTCTTTCATCGTTCGGGGACTCCATTATTTTCTCTTAGCCCGTCTTGCGTTCCCCCATATCTCATTTAGACCACTTTTTACTCTTCCCTCCCCTCCCCACCCCTCCCCCTCTCCCACCCCACACCATTGTTTCACGTTATAACATCAGCTTACATTCGTTTTCTCAAATGAACATGACCGTGTAATGGGTTGCCTCTCGCTGAAAAAAATCAACTGGTGGCAGACTGAATATATGTAAACACGCACACAGACGCACACATACACATATATATGTATATGTATACATACATATATATATATATACATATATATATATATATATATAGATATTATATACACAAATAATATGTGTGTGTTTGTGTGTGTGTGTGTGTGTGTGTGTGTGTGTGTGTGTGTGTGTGTGTGTGTGTGTGTGTGTGTGTGTGTGTGTGTGTGTGTGTGTGTGTGTGTGTGTGTGTGTGTGTGTATGTGTGTGTGTGTGTGTGTGTGCGTGCGTGCGTGTGTGTGTGTGTGTGTGTGTGTGTGTGTGTGTGTGTGTGTGTGTGTGTGTGTGTGTGTGTGTGTGTGTGTGTGTGTGTATGTATAAGAACATAAGAACATAAAAATGAAGGAGACCGCAAGAGACCATAAGGCCTACGCTAGGCAGCTCCGTATCCATCACCACCTGTCATCCCCATCCATAAAGTTGTCTAATCGTTTCTTAAAACAACTGATAGTTTCAGCGCTTACTACATGGTTACTAAGTTTATTCCATTCGTCGACCACCCTATTAGTAAACCAATTCTTGCCTATTTTCATTCTTAAATTTAAATTTGTCCAGTTTATATCCATTACTGCGAGTCCTGCCCTGTTGTTTTAATATGACGACCTTGTTTGCATCACCATTGTTAAAGCCTTTGATCCACTTGAACACCTGTATTAGATCACCCCGCACTCTGCGTCTTTCCAGAGAGTGTAAGTTAAGGTGCCTAAGCCTCTCTTCGTAAGGCAAATTTCTGAGTCCATGTATCATTTTGGCCATTCTTCTCTGTAATGATTCTAGTGAATTGATGTCCATTCTGTAGGACGGAGACCAAAACTGTACCGCATAGTCAAGGATGGGTCTAACCATCGCTAGATAGAGTTTAATAATTACCTCTGCACTTCTATTTGTTACCGTCCTAACAATGAAACCTAATGCTCTGTTAGGAAACTTACTAATGTCACTATTTGTCCCATCGTCTAGGTCGTTTATGTACATAATGAACAACAAGGGACCCAAAACCGAGCCCTGGGGGACCCCACTAGTAACATTGCCCCACCTAGATTTTACTCCATTTATGGTGACCCGCTGTTTTCTGTTACTAATCCAAGCTCTAATCCATTCTAACACGTTTCCTCCTATGCCATGGGCTTTGATTTTATCTAGTAGTCTCTGGTGTGGCACCTTGTCGAACGCTTTGCTAAAATCAAGGTAAATAACATCTTAATTATCATTGTTATCTGACGCCTTATATACTTTAGTGTGTGTGTGTGCGTGTGTACATTTGACTCACATCATGTGTTATAGATGAACTCAAGCACAAGAGTTGAAGTGTAACTGGTCACGAATATAGATGAGTTACGAGTTTGACTCTGAGATGGAGAAACTTTTCCCGCGTGAATGAAATCGCTTCCTGTCCGCGGTACTCAGGCCCGGCACAGTACCAACCTCTCCTTTCCCTTTTTCCTCGCTCGCTCTTGTGCTGGCACCCGCACTCCGATCCAAGGTGGGGTCCGCTTTGGCGCGTTGGTAGCGTTCTTTACTCGCAGTTCAGGGAACCCGAGTTCGAGGCTAGGTGATATTTTTGGTTGATTATTTCCGTTTTTTTTTTTCCTCCGGTTGTCTGACTTCTCACGATTGATTTACCTTTTCTTCCCTCATCCCTCTTCCCCAAATCCCAGACCCTATTGTTCCACCGTTCCCTTTTCCCCCATCTTCTTGTCTTCCCTCTACTGCCTCTCCTCTCCTTCCCTCTTCTCCCCTCAACTCTCTCCCAACCCTGACCTAACACTGACGTAATTTCTAAAATTTCCTAAAGCCAGTGACTGGTGTTCTCTCAGCTTAGGGGTCAAACCACGACTTCTTAGGGGTCGCTGTCATTTGGGAGCCCCTTCAAGCCAGAGGTCTTCCCTTCAGCCGGATAATAGCATCTGCAATTAGCCAGAGCAAAATAGAGAAAGTGGATCATTCTAAACCTCTAAGATTTCCTCATTCTCCTTCTGTGAGATAATTTCACCTCTGTTTCCCTTGCCTTCCCTTCTGTTCTTCTTTCTTCCTTCTCATCAGGACCAAATTTTTCTTTATCTCTAATCCTTTTCATTTATCCTTTTTCACCTCCTTTCCTCCATTTCCTCCTTTCTTCTTTCAATCCTTCAACCCGGTCTTCCTCTGTTTCCTCTTTCTTTGCCATTTTATTTTTATTTTCCCGTCCTCTTCACAACTTTTTTTTTTATATATTTCCTTTCTACCGCTCTTCCATTCCTTATCCTTCCTCTCTTTAATCTCTTTTTTCTTAAAATTCTTCCTCCTTCTCTTTTCTCCTCTTTATCCCACTTTTCCCCAATATCCTTTACCAATTGCTTCCTTTTATGCTTCTTCCACATTTCTTTCCTTTCCAAAAACCACTCTCTTCACTCCCTCGCAACCCTTTCCCTCCTCTCCTTCCTCCTCCTCCTCCCTCATCGTCTCCTCCTCCTCCTCGTCCACCTCTCCCTCCCTCCCGACCCCTCCCTCTTCCTCATCTTGAGCCCCTTTTCCCGCTCGCCCATTCTTCAATTCTCCGCGCCTAATAAACTGCCGAAAACTTTCTTCTTAATCATAGCATTAACAGAATAAAATGCTGATAATCACAAAAATCAATTAATTAAGCAAAGAAGCTGCGAGGGCCAGCGACCAGGAAGGCCTAACTGTCGACCTCGGCCGCGGAGGTCTGATCGCCCTTATGCGCAGACGCCACAAGGGCTGATTTGGCGACGGAGGCGCCGACGGGGGCTCGGGGCCCGAGGAGCAGCTCTGGTAATGAAAGCAGGAGGAGAGGCTAGGAACGAAACATATCGCTCATTACGACCTTCCAACGCCGTAACTCGCTACCTCGACCGCTGCATCTCAGTTAGCCGTCTGGAGGAGGAGGAGGGGGAGGGAGGGAGGTGAGAGGGGACGGGGGAGGAAGGGAGGGAAGTCAAGAGGAAAGTGGGAGGTTGAAGGGAGAGAGGGAGATGGTAAGACGTCAGAGGGTAGGAATAATTGGAAATGAAAAAGATACACTAGGTGAGGGTGGAGTGGGGGTGAGGTGAGAATAGGGTAGGTTGAGTGTATATTGGGAAAAGGTGAGGTTGAGGGATTGAGTGAGGATGAGTGATTGAGTGAGGGTGAGAAAAATATGCTGAAAATAGGAGATTACGAAAAAGATGTAGTGAGAGGACATTCTCCCAAGGGAGGAGAAAATAGGAAAGGAAGTGGGAGAAATAAAAGATAGTGTTTTAATGTTTGGTAAAGAGAAAGGAAAGTGGGAGTGGACATAAAGGAAGTAGCCGGAATGGGAAAATCAGGGAGAGACAGGAGAGGGAGAGATGGGAGGATACTTCAAGGAAGTAAGAGACATAAAAGACCCTTTCTAGGTTTCTTAGGTCAGTGGAGACAAGAGAGTTGACAAAGGGGAGAGAGTATGACAGAGAAAATCTATCTAGTGAAGAGATAAAAATGGAGGATTGAGAAAGTGGAAAGAATTTAAACTGAGTTGGAAGAGGAGGGAGAGGGGAAGAAGGAATTAAAATGGGGTTTAATGTACTAGAGCTTCTTGTGGGTAGGGAAGAGAGAACGTAGTTATAAGGCTTACGGGGTTATACCTTACCGAGTTATGAGGTTAGAGAGTTAGAGAAGAGTTTTAAAAATCTTAAGGTTTATAGAAGGGGGGAATGTGTGTGTGTGTGTTTGTTTGTGTGTGTGTGTATGTGTGTGTGTGTGTGTGTGTGTGTGTGTGTGTGTGTGTGTGTGTGTGTGTGTGTGTGTGTGTGTGTGTGTGTGTGTGTGTGTGTGTGTGTGTGTGTGTGTGTGTACATGTGTGTGTGTGCATGTGTGTGTGTGTGTGTGTGTGTATGTGTATGTGTGTGTGTGCGTGCGTGTGTGTGTAAGACGGCAGCCCGGCCGCGGCTTTGTAGGTCAAGAAATTAAACAGATCAAACGTGGCGAAGACGGGACGATGATCTGGAGGCTAAAGCAGTCGCGGAGAGGAGGGCGGGGGAGGAAGAGAAGGACGAAGAGGAAGAGGAGTGAAAGACGAAGGAAGATAGGACGAAAAGAAAAAAAGGAGGAAAGGAAGTAGGGAAAGGAGGGAAAGAGGAGTAAAAAGAGGAGGAAGAGGAGATGAAAGGAGAAAGGAGGGAACGAAGAAAGGAAAGAGGAGGGAGGAAGAATAGGAAATAGGGGAGGTGAAGGAGGGAAGGAAGAGGGAAAATAAGGGGAAAAGAGGAGAAAGAGGAAAAGAAGGAGAGCAGAAAAGGACCCAAGAACGACGTGGAAAATAAGAAATAAAAGGAATCAAAGATGGGAAGAATAGGA
>NW_027467665.1:55000-60000 GCF_046742065.1 Oratosquilla oratoria | reverse complement strand
GAATTATATATTCTATTACTCTATTGTTTTGGGTTTGTTGTACTAAACTAAATTCCCGTCTTTCTGGTTCAACCTCAGTATGTTAGTAATTACCTTCACATGATTAGCCTTTTGGTCTCTGATGAATAAAATGTCCTTAAAACATGAGTTAGCTCTTTGGCTTGTAGTACTGTTTTTATACTAATTTTATCCTATTTTGATCGCCTGTTTGTTATTGCTCTTGGCATTCTATTTTATTCAGGTGCAGAAAACACTCCGGTACTGAGACGCGATTTTGTTAAGGTGAGAGGAAGTCTAAAGAAAATGGGAATCAGGCTCACCCCCCCCCCCAAAAAAAAAAAAAATCTTTGGCGTTTCCATAGATGGCCGTCATTAACACTACGGTTTCTGTTAATGTTACTATCATTATGATGAATAACAAGGTAATTACCTTGTTTCGCCAACTCTCCTTCCATCTCCACCTTCTGCCACTGCCACCACCCTCTCCTCCTCCTTCTCCTCCTCCTCCTCCTCCTCCTCCTCCTCTTACTCATTTTGAAATATTTTGATTAAGCTCGGCTGCACCGACGAGCTCAATTCTTTCATTTTTGGTGATTTGATGATAATGACCAATTGTAAGGGGCAGTCTTCCCCCTTAACTTTTGATCATCGGTGAAATATGACGACATAAAAGACCACGGATGATGATGAGGACGAGGAGGTGGAGGAGGAGGAGGAGGAGGAGGAGGAGGAACTGGGAGACCTCATTGGTGGAGAGTTGGCACGTATTGCGTGTTTCTTCGACAGTAGAATTAGGATCACCTCCCTCATGCCCTCCTTCACCTGAAGGCAGACAGACGAAAGAATTAATCGTTTCGTTGGGTTACTCTTCTCTCGTTCGTAGTGGGTTGAGTTCGTGGTTGTCTTCCGAGGCGTTGGCCCGCCTCTATTTGGTGGGTCTGAGTGGCAAGAGATGGATTCAGAGTTCTATGTTTTGCACATTAACAAAACTTTTTGGCGAAACATAAAATAATGATAAACAACTGAATAGCGTTCCTTTTCATGTACAGAGACATGGTGAAAAAAAATAATCATAGAGAACCCGCCCTATCCCAGGTAGGAATATGCACATAATGTAGGAACGTAAGTAAAATGGGGAGTATATAGATAAAGGAAAATACAATGGTCCTTATCCCAGCAAACAGACCGTGCAACGAAAAAGAAAATGAATCTCTACTCATTAGAAGGAAGAAGAAAAAGAAAGACAAGATTGATGTGTCCAAAACGTAAAAATGAATGGACAATATTGACAGGGAACCTCTCTTTGTTTTGAAGGTGAGAGAGGCAAGAAATAGCGAAGAAAAAACAAGGAAAGACATGATTGAAGAGTATTGAGAAATACAGATTTCCACACAAAACCCTCAGTTTTTGTGATAACTTGAAATTAGAAATTGTCGAATAAAGTACATAAATGGGGAAAGAAATTTTAGAGAAGAAGACAGCATAAAACGTTTTTTTAAATTAAGTAAAAAGACACATACATTTACATACACACACACACACACACACACACACACACACACACACACACACACACACACACACACACACACACACACACACACACACACACACACACACACACACACACACACACACACACACACACACATACACACACACACACGTGCACACACACATACACACACACACACGTGCACACACACATACGTATACACACGCGTGTGCGCAAACTTATAGATGTGTAGAAACAATTGTGTATGTGGTACAGTTCTGGAAATGAATAATTTTCGCAGACCTCTTTTATAAAAGATAATTGATATGTCAAGAGTTAGGCTTCCTGTAGTGCACACACACACACACACACACACACACACACACACACACACACACACACACACACACACACACACACACACACACACACACACACACACACACACACACACACACACACACACACACACACACACACACACACGCACACACACACACACACACACACACACACACACACACACAACACACACACACACACACACACACACACACACACACACACACACACACACACACATCACACACACACACACACACACACACACACACACACACACACACACACACACACACAACACACACACACACACACACACACACACACACACACCACACACACACACACACACACACACACACACACACACACACACACACACACACACACACACACACACACACACACACACACACACACACACACACACACACACACATATATATATATATATATATATATATATATATATAATATGTATATATATATGTATGTATGTATGTATAAATGTATATATATATACATATATATATATATTATATATATATATATCTGTCTATATATTATATATACATGCATACATACATATGCCGAAAGATTTCCCCCCTTAAAAAGGAAGTAGTCATAGAGCAAAGGCTCAATATTCACTCCCACCCATGCCATCACCATATACTCTACTCCCATGCACCGCCTTCCTCCCTCTTATCTTGGCTCCTCCTGGATGATGGCTCATTTCTGCATCTCGTACACTGCCCTGGGTCAGAAGCAGTGTAACAAGACACAGCACATACAAAGCAAGGCCGCTTCATTCAATCGGTGACCTATCCACCTATTCGTCTCCTCACGCAGAAAAAGAGAGGACGGGGAGAAATCCCTTCGGGCTGCGTCAAACTATTTTTCACACATAGTCCCTCACCTCCCTGTCTCCCGCCCACTCCCTTTCATGCATCATAGCATCATCCATACACAACCATTCTCCATTCACCCCTATCTTTTGTCTTCTCCCGTCCTTTCTCAACAGACATTTCTCTTTTCCAGCACCCCTTATATCCCATCCATCCATCTCATCCTTGGGCGCCCCCTCACGTTCACTTCTTCTACCTCTGCCTTCTACACATCTATTACTAATCTTTCTTCACTCATTCTTTCCATGTGTCCAAACCATCCAAATACTCTTTCATCGATTCTATCTCCCAACTCCCTTTCCACCCTCGTTCTTCTCCTCGCCTCCTCGTTTACACTCTATCCAGCATAGTAGCCCCCTACCATACTTCTCAGGCACCTTGTCTCAAACAAATTCATTCACACAATCTTCTCTTAGCATCCATTCCCAAATGTCTATTTCTCATTAAAAAAATTAATCTCCCAAGGCATTTAAATGCTTATCTCAATCTACATTCTATCTCCATCTTCACACTTTCCTTTCCCGCCACATTCACACCCAAGTATCTAAAACTATCCACTTTCTCCAGTCTCTCTTCCTTAGTACTCGTTTGCAGTTTGATGACACATTCTCCCCTTGTACATGTCGTCAACTTATTTTTACCCACATTTATCTTCAACTTCCTTCTTTCGCACACATTACCAAACTCTGTCTTTAATCCCTCCTCTGAGTCTGCCACAAGTGCAGTGTCGTTTGTAAACAACAACTGCCTTATCTCACTTTTTTTCCATTTTCCCTAACCATCTCCAACTCCCGACCCATTACCTTTCGATTTACCTCTTGCACCACTCCATCCATGTATAAATTGAAAAGCCAAGGTGATATAACACATCCCTGGCGAAGTTCCGCCTCTACCTCAAACCACTCACTCTCTCTATTTCAGGTTATATACATATATATATATATATATTATATATATATATATATTATATATATTATATATATTCATACACACACACACACACACACATATATATATATATATATATATATATATGTGTGTGTGTGTGTGTGTGTGTGTGTGTGTGTGTGTGTGTGTGTGTGTGTGTGTGTGTGTGTGTGTGTGTGTGTGTGTGTGTGTGTGTGTGTGTGTGTGTGTGTGTGTGTGTGTGTGTGTGTGTGTGTGTGTGTGTGTGTGTGTGTGTGTGTGTGTGTGTGTGTATGTGTGTGTGTGTGTGTATGTGTGTGTGCGTGCGTGCGTGTACGTATGTGTGTGTGTAAATGTGTGTGTACGTGTGTGTGTGTGTGTGTGCGTGCGTGTACATATGTGTGTGTGTAAATGTGTGTGTACGTGTGTGTATGCGCGTGTGTGCAAGATACTAATTACGAGTGTGAGAGTTGGAGAGAGAAAGGAGTAGGAGATAAAGAAGTAGAAGTGGAGGCAGAGGAGCTACCTTGGATAAATAATGTGAACAAAGATCGACATGATATTAGGTCTGGGATACTTCGTATAAACCTTGGGAGGAGAAAGAGTCGTCTGTGAAGGGCTGTGTATGGGGGAAATAGGAGGAGGAAGAGGAGGAGAGTAGAGTAGTGGGAGGATGAGGAAAATGAGGAAGATATGTGGAATGTTGAGGAGGAAGAGAAAGAGGACGAGGAAGAGGAGAAGGAGAAGGAGGAGGAGAAGGAGAAGTTGGAGATAGAGGAATGGAGTAAAGATGTCATAAGTGCGGTGTAAGAAAAAGGAGGAGGTGGAGGGGGGTGGAGGAGTAGGTGGAAGTGAAGGAGGATGTCGAAAAAGAAGAACGGGAGGAGGAGGAGGAGGAGGAGAAAGTGAAATGAAGAGAGACTGATGGAAGGAAGATGATACGTTTTGTGGGTGTGAAGAAGAGCGAGGAGATGAGGGAGGAGGAAGAGGAGGATGAGATGAAGGGAGGAGACTAGAGGGGAGAAAATGACGTTTCAGGAGTGAGAAAGAGGACGTGAGTAGGAGGAGGAGGAGGAGGAGGAGGAGGAGGTAGAGGAAGAAAAAGAGGTGAGGGTGTAGGAGCGAAAGACGTTTTGGGGATGAGGAAGAGGACGTGGAGGAAGAGGAGTAAGAAAAGGAGGAGGAGGAGGAGGAGGAGGAGGAGGAGGAGGAAGTGTTAGAACAAAAAACGTTTTTGGGTGTGAGAGAGAACGTAGAGGAGGAAGACGAAGAAGAGAAGAAAGAAGAAAACGACTCAGAGGAAAAGACGTTTTTGGGGGTGAGAAAGACAAGGACGTAGATGAGGAAGATGA
>NW_027467665.1:25000-30000 GCF_046742065.1 Oratosquilla oratoria | reverse complement strand
TATAAATGTATGTATGTATATATGAATGTATGTATGTATGTATGTATGTATGTATGTATGTATGTATGTATGTATGTATGTATGTATGTATGTATGTATGTATGTATGTATGTGTATGTATGTATGTATGCATGTATGTATGTATGTACAAACTCTATAGTCCGTCTCCCCACACACACACACTACCGTCGTCCTTCCCTCTCCCTCCTGAGGCCGGAGAGAGCGCGCGTCTAAGTAGAATTTCGCGTTTCCAAGGTAATGATCCGCGGGGCCGAGCGTCAGAGCCGCATCATCTTGGCGCCGCAGCGGCAGAGAAAAATATTTAATGAGCGTTGAAATCGCCGCACGAAGAGCCACGAGCACCGACGGCCGAGGAATCTCATTAGTGAGTTCGGAGGTTTCGGGTCACGGGGTCGGGGCCCGGGCTGGAGTTCGCCTCTCGAGCGCCTGGAGAGACCTCCGCCTGTCCATGACCTCGGGTAGGTCAATTCGTCTTCTGCAGGAGTAGGGGAAGGTAAGTTGATATCAAGGGTGTGGGCGGAGGGGGAGGGGGCTGTGTGATGGATTGGGGTGTAATTTTTTTTTTTTTTTTTTTTTTTTTTTTTTTTTTGAGTTTTGAGTTTTGAGTTTTGAGTTTTGAGTTTTGGGTGTGAATCTGAACAAGATATGTGTCATTGACTCCGCCCATGTAGTTCAATACTTACGGAACCTCTTTTCCTCCCCCTCATCCAGGCATGTTAAATGTATATCTCATTAAGAAATATGTAATAACTGTTTGCAAGAGAGGATAGGTTACAGATGCTTGGGAGCACTCACTTATCCGAATAGAATCACTTGCCGCCAGTTAAAGAACACGTACTTTAGAAGGACACATGTACTTCAGTGGAATGATTCAGCAAAAAAAGCTGATGAATCATTTTATTATGAGATACTGAAAAAAGGTAATACTAGGTCACGACAAATGGTCTCGCGAGGAACTGTTAAGGTTGTGAATCTATTTGCGGAGTTTTACCCCCTGAACAGCGTTGAAATTCCCAGCGGAGAGGAAAGTTTTATACGCCCCTCCGTACCTCCACGCGTACATCAAACCTTGTGTTTACGCGTTAATACGCGTACGCTTCGCGTTTCCACTCGAACGCACGCGTTACGCGATGGACGTACGTATCCATCAGCGTACTTAATACTTCTTGTCCAGCTTTGAAGGTTTGTTTATCCGTGCTACTACATTGCACCTACATACAAATGGAATCGTGTATGATAAAGTAACAGATCTTGTTTCAACATAAACGTAACCTGCCTGTTTTTTATTCTTTACTTATCGTACGGTACAATTATGGTCAATGGAGAGGTTTAATCTTTCTATTTACTCATATGTGAATATCATTATTTGTAAGTTAATGTTTCATTGATTGGATGAGTTTTCTGTGCTCTTCAGAGATATAAGCTTTGCTTTTTCACTCAATTTAGCGATTTGCTTTTTAAAAAATGGGGAGAGAATATAAATGGAAAATTAATACGTGTGTGATTTACCACACTCTTGGATCACGTGTTAGAATCGGGATTGACAGTTATTTTTCTCCCGTATGAGAGGTTAGAGCTCGTATATGGAATCCATGGGTAATACTGACTTTACTCACACACAAAATCACACACACACACGAACCCACACAAACACACACACACACACACACACACACACACACACACACACACACACACACACACACACACACACACACACACACACACACACACACACACACACACACACACACACACACACACACACACACACACACACACACACACACACACACACACACACACACACACACACACACACACACACACACACACACACACACACACACACACACACACACACACACACACACACACACACACACACACACACACACACACACACACACACACACACACACACACACACACACACACACACACACACACACACACACACACACACACACACACACACACACACACACACACGACGGCGTTAGACCACGTGTTGAACTCGTATGTGTGTGTGTGTGTGTGTGTGTGTGTGTGTGTGTGTGTGTGTGTGTGTGTGTGTGTGTGTGTGTGTGTGTGTGTGTGTGTGTGTGTGGTTGTGTGTGTGTGTGTGTGTGTGTGCGTGTGTGTGTGTGCGTGTGTGTGTGTGTGTGTGTGTGTGTGTGTCTGTGTGTGTGTGTTTGTGTGTGTGTGTGTGTGTGTGTGTGTGTGTGTGTGTGTGTGTGTGTGTGTGTGTGTGTGTGTGTGTGTGTGTGTGTGTGTGTGTGTGTGTGTGTGTGTGTGTGTGTGTGTGTGTGTGTGTGTGTGTGTGTGTGTGTGTGTGTGTGTGTGTGTGTGTGTGTGTGTGTGTGTGTGTGTGTGTGTGTGTGTGTGTGTGTGTGTGTGTGTGTGTGTGTGTGTGTGTGTGTGTGTGTGTGTGTGTGTGTGTGTGTCTGTGTATAAGGGGGAAGAGGCATACGTCCGCTTCTGAACTGCCACCTTAAAATGGATGGATGAATTTGAATAGCTGGGAAGCCTATCTCGATTAACCTTTCTGGCCCAATGGCTACTTTGACAATTCTGTTTTGGATAACACCAAACGATATCATGAGACTCAGTAAATCCTTCAGTCTTCCAAGATTTAATTATTTTAAACTCCACGTCAGACCTGCAAACACTTCTCCTTCTTACTCATGTTCAACTATGTCCAAGAGCTTTTGTTCCAAAATTCAGACTAAACGTGTCTTGCTGTTTTGGACCTCCACGAGAAATTGACCAAATGTGTGGACTGTTTTGTTGAGGAATATAACATTTTACGTCGGGAGACGCTTCACTCGGTGTCTGAACCAATGGTCCCCAAGGCTAACAAATATCTTCTGAAATGTGAGCTAAAATGTCATCAGGATTTTCTCATGCGTCGCTGAAGCCTCAAAATCTAAATATAATTAGATAAAAAAAATCTATAAAGTAACTAGGTGACCAGGATGATTAATTAGGAATAGATACGATTGCTGGAGGCCATTTCATAGCTTTAGTAAGGTTCAATAAGCCATAGCTTAGATTTTATCAAAATTAGTTCATGTAACAATATCTGTGAATATCGCGTTCTGGAAATTATACCCTGTTGACATTCGGCTATCTACTTTGAGAGCCAGGCTGTGCGGCAATTACTTAAGTTGAACACACGCACACACACATACACATATATATGTATGTATATATATATATATATATATATATATATATATATATATATATATATATATGTATATATATATATGTGTGTGTGTGTGTGTGTGTGTGTGTGTGTGTGTGTGTGTGTGTGTGTGTGTGTGTGTGTGTGTGTGTGTGTGTGTGTGTGTGTGTGTGTGTGTGTGTGTGTGTGTGTGTGTGTGTGTGTGTGTGTGTGTGTGTAGGGAGTGGCTTGTAAGTGTGTAAGTGTGTAAATACGTTTATTTTATTCATGATTGATAATAACCATGTTAAGTATAGCGGCATGATAGTGAAAATAAAAGGTGAATCAAGCGAACCTAACGTAAACCAATTATCGGAAACCCAATGACGTCATACGGTGTCTACGAAACAATAAACGAAAACGAAATCTTGCAGTCTGAAACACAGAACACTAACGAATTAATATGTTTGATATTTAACCCCACCAATACAGAAACCTAATTTATACACTTTATTGCAAATACAAAACAATTTCAATCACCCAATTGTCAGACGAGGGTGAAGACTGGGGCCAGGGGTAATGATCAATCGTGAAGCCGTTCAATCAACCTTTTGGGGCGCGACTCTTGTCTGATTGGAGTTTTCTGGCCACCGAAACCACGAAATAGGTGCAACATGTCACCGTATTGAAGATGTTAAGCCATTTAATCATGGAGGGATCCTGACGGGCCTGTCGACCTCTGGTGATCACGTCGAGGTGAGGTTTTTTCTCCTCGCGTATTCTGACGAGTGTTTGGGGAGACTAGCGGTCATGGTATTGGTCGAGAAGGAGGTGGAAGAGGAGTAGGGGGGGAGAAGAGAGGAGGAGTAGGAGGACAAAGAGGAGGAGAAGGGAGGAGTAGGGGTGAGAAGAGGAGAGGAGAAGGGGACAAACAGGAGTAGGGGGAAGTAGGAGGAGGAAGACAAAGAGGGGGAGGAATAGGCTGTAAAAGGGGAAGAGAAAATGACAAAGAATAGGAGGTAGGAGTACGATAATAAAGAGGAAGAGAAGGGAGGAGTAGGAGTGAGAAGAGGAGATGAGAAGGGGACAAACAAGGGTAGGGGAAAGTAGGAGGAGGAAGACAAAGAGGGGGAGGAATAGGCGTTAGTAAAGGGGAAGAGTAAATGACAAAGAATAGGAGGTAGGAGTAAGAGAACAAAGAGAAGGAGAAGGGAGGAGCAGGAGTGAGAAGAGGAGAGGAGGAGAAGACAAACAAGGGTAGGGGAAAGTAGGAGGAGGAAGACAAAGAGGGGAAGGAATAGTCGTTAGTAAAGGGGAAGAGGAAATGACAAAGAAGAGGAGGGAGGAGTAAGAGATGGAAGAGAAAGAAGATGAGGAAAAGAAGGACGTGTAGAAGAAAGAGGAAGAATAAGGGTGAGGAGAGTGGGAGAGGAATGTGACAAAGAGGAATGGGAGGAATAGGCGTTAGTAAAGGGGAAGAGAAAATGACAAAGAATAGGAGGGAGGAGTAAGAGGAGGAGGAGAAAGAAGATGAGGAAAAGAAGGACGTGTAGAAGAAAGAGGAAGAATAGGGGTGAGGAGAGTGGAAGAAGAATGTGACAAAGAGGAATGGGAGGAAGACAAAAAAAAAAAGATGAGGAATAGAAGGAGGTGGACAAGAATGAGTAGGAGGAGAAAGACAAAGAAGAGGAGGAAGTAGAGGAGGAAGACAGCAACCTCATAAACTAACAACGTTATCATTGTCGTTCTCGACGTTGTTGTTGTCGTTGTCCTCGTCGTTGTCATGTTGTTGTCATTATCGTCGTTGTTG
>NW_027467665.1:12500-17500 GCF_046742065.1 Oratosquilla oratoria | reverse complement strand
CTACTCCTACTCTTTTCTCTCTGTCTCCTGATTCCTTATCTTCCTTGCCTTTCGTCCTGCCACATTTTCTGCCATCTTCCCTCCCTCTCTCTGACCTGCTTCCTTACTCCTTTATCATACTCCTTCTCTTCTTCCTCCTCCTCCTCTTTCCCTTCTTCTTCCTCCTCCTCCTCTTCCTACATTCTTCCTGTCTCCTGTTTCCTTATCTTCCTTGGCTTTCGTCCTGCCACCTTCTCTCTCCCCTCCCCTCCCATCTGCTTCCTTACTCCTTTATCCTCTTCCTCTTCTCTCCTCCTTCTCTTCCTCTCCCTCCTCTCCTCCTATCTACTGTTTCTCTATCTTCCACGCCTTTCTTCTTGCTACCTCTTCTCCCAGTCTTCTGTGCAAGATGTTCCCGAAATGTATTTTGTATGACTCTGAAGAACGCCACTAACTCTCATTTCGTAATTAATTGATGAATATTTCGAAATAATTTTACTGACTCTTCTGAATGATTCATAGATTAAAATCTTATTAAATTAATGATTCATAAGATTAAAATCTTATTAAGAAATACCCCTTTTTTTTAATACATAAGGGCAAAGAGGTATAACAACAAAAAATTGTTTCAGAATACACAAGATCCCATTCTACATGGGATCAGATAAGGTCATGCAACTTGATGCATAGGAATTATACTGTGAATATGTCTGACGTTAGATGATATTATTCAACCGGGTAAATAAAAACGTGATAATTCGTGCAATGCATATAATTAAATAATGTTTTATTTTTTCGTTAGCGTAACGATTATGTTGTGCATTTATTTGTTGACCTTAACGAAGTTCTCTTCCGCGGATGAAGGCGAAGGGAGGGAGAGGGAAGGAGGGATGGAGGGAGGGAGGGAGGGAGGGAAGGAAGGAAGGAGGGAAGGAGGGGAGGGAAGGGTGGAGTTAGGGAGGGAGGGAGGGAGGGAGAGAAGGGGGGAACTAGGGAGGGAGGGAAGGAGAGAGGGAGGCAGGTAAGGAGGAGAGGGAGGGAGGACGGAGGGAGGAAAGAAGAGAAGAAGGGAGGGAGGAAAGGAGGGGGAGGGAGGAAAGGAGGGAGGGAAGGAAGGAGTGAGTGAGGGAAGGAGGGAGGGAGGAAGGGTGGAGGGAAGGAGGGAGGAAGGGAGTGAAAGAGGGAGGGAAAGAGGTAGGGAGGGAGGGAAGGAGGCCAGCTCGCTTTGTCGAGCGTCAGTATGTAAACATTCGCTCTGAAGGAATGGACCAACCTTCCAATTCCGGTTTTCATCGCGGATCTCGTCAGTAATGAAAGTTGATAAACAAATGAATAGATTAATGAATAGTTATATAAATAAACATATAAATAGGTAAATAGGCAATCAGAAAAATAGATACAAAAATAAATGAGTGTAAGTAAATTAAATGAGTAAATATATAGATAGAACGAAGTTAATTACTTCGGAGTGTATAAGGTATCTTTGGCGTTTTGAACTAGAATTATGGATAGCAAACTAGCTAAGGTGCACGAGAGCGTGTTTACTTGAATTGTACGATATGAGTGTGTGTGTATTTGTGTGTGTGTGTTTGTGTGTGAGTGTGTGTGTGTGTGTGTGTGTGTGTGTGTGTGTGTGTGTGTGTGTGTGTGTGTGTGTGTGTGTGTGTGTGTGTGTGTGTGTGTGTGTGTGTGTGTGTGTGTGTGTGTGTGTGTGTGTGTGTGTGTGTGTGTGTGTGTGTGTGTGTGTGTTTTGGGTTAATCATCATGGTCCTTGATTGCGTGCTGGGCTCGTGATCGAGAAATTTTTAACTTAACTCCCTGTAGATGGCCTCATAACTCTCACCCATCTCCTTGCCCAAGGGAGACAGTAACTTTTTGCAGCATTCTGATGCTTCTCAAACCCTTAACGGGGTAAGATCTCGGTGTCACTGAATTGGTAGACTTAGCTACTAACCACTAACCAGCAACCGTGCATGTGTGCTGAGAGAATGAGGGTGCATGTTGATCTCATGAACAACTTATCTCCTTTTTTTGTAAATCTTATTCCAGTATTCCGTCCTCATGATCAGCAATAATCCATCTTCATTGTTTTCCTCCTCCTCCTCCTCCTCTCCTGGCTTCTCTTCCTCCTCCTCCTCCTCCTCCTCCTCCTCCTCCTCCTCCTCCTCCTTCTCTTCCTCTGTCTTAATTGTGTGGCCATCTCGTTCCCATGACCTGTCTCCCATTGAGTCTCATTTTATGGGCTTGTGTAAAAACATCCCGAGGAACCACCGCATTCTTCGGTCGAGCTCACGACCTCCGATTACAAATTCAGTTCAGGGAATCATTCAGTCTCGTCGAAGGTATGTCTTCATCGAGTTCGAGAACCTGCGTGGAGGAGGACCCGGAGTGGTACTGTATACCTGGGAGTAAAGCTGTCAGAGAACTCGGGGCGAAGTAGGACTTACCGTGATTGGAATTCCAGGAGTATTAGTTGATTACGTAAATGAATAATTTTATTTTACTAAGTTTATATACTCTAGCTTCATGCAAATGTATATATTTGTATACGAGTATATACATACATCCTACATACAAACATGTATATATATATATAAATATATATATATGTATATATATAGATATATATATATATATATGTATATGTATATGTATATATAAACATATAAGTATATGTATATATAAACATATATGTATATGTATATATAAACATATAAGTAACCACTAGGAAAAGTAAACTAACGAAGCAGAGCACTTTCGTATAATTACATCTTCAGTGCAGATACAAAGAAGGAATTAATTCCTTTTTTGTATTTGCACTTTGTATATGCATTTGTGAACACACGTTCCTAGTGTTTTCATTGCATATATATATACATACATATATATATATATATATATATATATATATATATATATATACATACATATATACACACAGTATATGCATACATCCAACCGTCCGTCAGTCCATATATGCATGCATACACCCACCCTTCCATCCATTCACTCATCTAAATATGGTTGCATACATACATGTATAAATGCATTCATACATCTATATATTTATATAAGATACAAGGGAAGTAGCCAAGTCAAAAGAAAAGTTACCCACTCCCCTCTATTCCACCTCCATCCATTCCACTTCCATCCACCACCCTCTCAACTTAGCTCCTCATGGATGACGGGTCATCCCAGTATCCCGACCACCACCATGAATCATGGGCAATGCAGCAAGGCACAGCACATCCACAATAAGTCCGCTTCACCTAATCAGCCACTCAACTCTCCGTCCCCTCATGCAGAAAAAGAGAAGACGGGGGGGAACCCCTTCGGGCTGCGTCAAAATATTCAAACATAACCACTCCTTACTCCCAGCCCCTTCCTTCCTTGCATCACATTTATACGTACTTATACGAATACGTACGGACATACAAGCATGCATACATCAGCAGACCCGAAATTTGTGGAACAATAGAAGTAAATTCAGTAGAGGACTATAAACAGAAATGTGAGCGTTACAACTCAGCAGGCGAATACCTCCTAAATAGCAAAGAAAAAAGAAGTGGAAGAAAATGAGGAAGAAAGGTTATCGAAGGAGAGGTGGAGGGAGGGGGTAGGAAAAGGAGGCAAAGGAGAAGAAAAAGGAAAGAGAGATGCTTTAGCTGCAGAAGAGGAGGTCAAGTAATCGGAAGAAGATGGAAACGATTGGTGGAAGAAAGCGAGTTGGGATAGAAGGGAAAGGGAAATAAGTAGAAGGAGGAAGAGATAAAGGATGAGAACAAAGATTAGGAGAAGGAAAAGGAGAAGCCGGAGGAGGAGGAGAAGGAGAGTGAAGAGGAGGAGAAGAAGGAGGAAAGGGAGAAGGACATTGTTGGTGAAAGGGGTGGGATAAGGAAGAGGAGAAAAAGAAGAACAGGGTGAAGGAGGAGATGGAGAAAGAAGATGAAGAGGAAGGTGGAGGGGATGTTGAAAGTAGAGTGGGTCTCTCGGCGCTAATGACAACCAGGGACACTAAGTAGCTTTCAAGAAAAAAATGTGTGGGGGGGGAGGGGGTAATGGTGGCGCCATCCAAGCAGCCAGACGGGCACCTGGACCCTTGCCGCTGGCGACAGCATCTTTGATGACGTCATCATGTCCCATAGAGTAGCCAAAAAAAAAAAAAAAAAGACCGGTTGCTTGCAAAGGCGGCTAAAGGGGTGCAACGGAGGAGGGTGACGGCGTTGAAGGAGTGGGGTGAGGTAGAGGAAAGGGATGTTCAGGGTATCTATGTCTTCGGGAGGGGGTTGAGCGGGAGGATGAGATGGTATTAGGGGAGTGGGAGTAGAGGATGAGGGAGTTGAGGGTGGTGGAGGCTTGTGGGAGTCAGGGAATGGGGGAGTTGGGAAGGAGGGAGAGACGGAGCGAGCGGAAGCAGCAGAAGTGTATTATGTTAAAACTCGCTTGGCGTAGATTTAGTGAATTTTGGTGGAAAGAAGCGAAGATTAATGAAAGGACGCCAGGAAAGGGTCGTGCTTTACCAATGAGGAAGAAAAAAATCAAAAGAAGAGTTTACTAACCGGAGGACTTTCTAGAATTCTAAACCAAGATTTTAGTCTTAGTTAAGTCTGTACAGAAAAGAAAAGTTTACTAACCGGACGAGTTTCTAAAATTCTAAACAGAGATTTTAGTCTTAGTTAAGCCTGGACAGGATTAAAAATGTCTCTAAGTATTGCAACGGACATTTGAAACCGACCCACATTATACTTAAAGAAAATCTAGCCACACAGGCCTGTATTCCCAAAAACCACTTGGATCCTAAGAACTTCCTTAAAGTGAGAGAACTTCTAGCGTAGCAGAGTCTCATAAGTCTAGCTTCCTGTTGAAATCTAATTCAAAATAGTCCAACAGTGCATAGGAGTTGCGTTGTAAGAAACTTCTTTTTAATTTCACCGGAGACATTTCGAAGGGAAATTAAGATATGGAACTTTTTCCTTTGTTTATCCATTTTGTTTATCTATTTATCTTATTTTCTATATTGA
>NW_027467665.1:0-2500 GCF_046742065.1 Oratosquilla oratoria | reverse complement strand
AGTCCAATCCAGCTTAACCTAATCTAATCCAATCTAATAAAATCTAATCTAACCAAGTCTTAATTAAATAAAGCTCCGTCCTATAAACGTACCTCATTGTGTCTTTTCGATTGTGTTTTGGAAGGAAGAAAGTTTAAGACTGCGTGTCCTTACTGCCATCACGCGCTGACTACCTTAGCGGGATGCGAACCGCCAATCATCTAAGATTCCTTCCTCCTAGTCTGCTCAGTTGCCACGTCCCCTGCAATAAAAAAGAAGTCAGTAAGAATACATCTACTAGTTTCATGACGTCATAGGTTTATGAGCTAAGGCGATATTGGTAGTCAAGGGAGCTATGGCATGAAGTGTATTTCCTTATGGTGTAAGAAACGACACAAGTTACAAAGGACTACAAAGGCGGAGCATGCCGACAGGAGACCTTTTGGTCCATAACTAGGTCGGATGCGAAAAAATATATATAAATGATAAAGAAATAGATAAAATAAAATGAAAATTATGATAATGTAAATAATAATAAAATAGATAATACATAGGTATAATTAAATTATAAACAAACAGGTAAATAGTAAATGATAATAGATTAACAATATAATTAATAAATCACAATGGATATCAAGCAAATAATAAATAAACAGACAAATAATAACAAACAAATAAATCATAATAATTATAAAATAAATGGCAGTCATTACAGCATCTTGCTTAAATGTTTATCTAAACGAATCTTAAAGCTTCGAACTGAACTACATTGCGCTGTCTCTGCAGGAAGGTTATTCCATTCATTAGCTACACGGCTGGCGAAGTTGTTTCTATCCACTTCCAAATTAAATCTATTTCCTGAGAGTTTGAGACCATTATTATGGGACAGTTCTTCACCTATATCTCAAGTTTGCTCAGTCTTACTCGGTTGTGGGGTTAGCTAAACCCTCTCCTTGATGATCAGGGTTTTGGTCGGTTATTACTTAGTTCAGACTAGACAACCACATCCTCGGGGGAATAAACCGCTTGGGATTTTCCCTCAGCGACATCTAGACTGGGAGCCACGGAGCTGAGTGGGCCTTTCATCACAAAGGGCGACTCGCCAACAGCTTTCCACTTTAGAAAAGAATGAAGCAATTGGAACGAAAGATGTCAATTCAGAAGCAAGACTTGTTCCCGTGTATGAAGCATTGGCAATTCTTGTGTCCTTCTCTCGCCGTCTGTCTACCTGTCTCTCTGTCTGTCTATGTCTATGTGGATGTCTGTCTGGCTGTCTCTGCGTACTTCTCTTGCCGTCTGTCTATCTGTCTTTCTGTCTATCTATGTCTATGTGAATGTCTGTCTGGCTGTCTCTGCGTCTTCGTGTCCTTCTCTCGCCGTCTGTCTACCTGTCTTTTTGTCTGTCTATGTCTATTTGGATGTCTGTCTGGCTGTCTCTGCGTCCTCGTGTCCTCTTTTTGCCTGTTTGTCTATGTCTACATTTGTTTTCCTGTCTGTCTCTGTCTTCTCGTGCCCTCTGTCTGTCTGTTTGTCTGTCTATCTCTGCCTATGTTTGCCTGACAGCATTTCTAGCTGCCTATGTATCTACTTGCCTTTCTTCATCCCTGGTAGTTTCTGTATGCCTATTTGCCTATGTGTCTGTCTATACCTATCTCTCTGTCTGCCTGCCTGCCCATCTGCTTGCCCACATATCTGCCTGTCTGCCTCTACCTCTGTCAGTTTCTTTCTACCTGTTTGTCAGTTTCTGTCTGCATGTCTGTGAATGTGCCAGATTTGTCTATCCATCCAGCTGCCTGTTTTTTTTTTTTTCGAATCTGTCAAACAATTCCAGTGTCTGACTACAACAGCAATGGCTCCTAATGACTTCGGGTTTGTAGCAGTTCTCAGTGTCTTTATCTATTTATTCATTTGAAAGTAGATTCATTTATTTGATTGATCAGTTCATGTATACATTTCATAATCTATTTATTTGTTTATATATGTCTAGTTTTACTTATATACTTATTTACTCATTGTCTATCTATGTTTACATTTAATTAAATTAATTATTGACATGTATATCTATCTACGTTTACATTTAATTTATCTATTCGTTGATTTTTTCACATACTTATCTTTTTGTCTTTCTACCAATCTGTTATCTATTTATACTTAATTCCCTGATTCTTGCTCGCTTTCCTCCTAACCCATTTCAGTGACATTAAAAAAATCACCTGGCGGCAACCATAAGGAAAATCAAAGTGCCACCCCTTACGGAAGGAGATCATCATCATCATCATCATCATCATCATCATCATCATCATCATCATCATCATCATCATCATCATCATCATCATCATCATCATCATCATCATCATCATCATCATCATCATCATTCTTCATCATCATCATCATCATCATCACTCATCATCATCATACATCATCGGTCGTCGTCGTCGTCGTCGTGTGTCGTCGTCGTCGTTCGTCGTCCGTCGTCGTCGTCGTCGTCGTTCCCCCCCGTCCGTCGTCGTCGTCGTCGTTC
>NW_027467664.1:77500-100000 GCF_046742065.1 Oratosquilla oratoria | reverse complement strand
AGGAACAGAGCCGTCGACATACCATATCTCGACTTCCAGAAAGCCTTTGATAAGGTACCTTTTAAGAGGTTAATGTCGAAAGCTCGAGCCATGGATATTAGGGGAGCAGTGTTAAGTTGGATTGAAGCCTGGTTGAAAGATAGAAGTCAGCATGTAGTCATTAATGGGGCATCGTCTAGCAGGTTTCCTGTTACCAGTGGGGTACCGTATTAGGTCCGCTCCTCTTCATCATCTATATCAATGTGTAGCGATGCTACTGTGAAAAGAGAAAGGAATTTTGGTGAGTTCGTCTCCTTTAATGTAAGGTAAGCCTGAACTGATTTCACATGCGGCCAGGAGCCGATATATACATTATATACGGCGCGGGTAGTGACCCGTGGTGCGTAATTACATAATTGCACTGGATTAGGTTAGGTCGGGTCAAGCAGGGTCACACTGTCAAAGTCGCGTCAGGTCTACCCTTGTGGACATGACAACCGTCCCATGCCACGTGGTTATCATGGTGTGTACAATATTCTCCTCTCAAAATTGCTTTGGCTTCAGAGGGCGTTCTGCACTTGAGAATTTGGTGGGCGGAATGTCGAGGTGTGCCGGTTTTAGGCGGTCGATGGAGACCCATTCTGGTCTGCCGGAGATAAAGATGCGGAAGGTCTCGTCCTTACGTTCAAGGACAAGATGGGGGCCAGTGTAGGGACGGGTGAGTGGTGGGGTGTGAGCGTCCGTCTTCAGGAAGACGTGCGTCGAGGTGTGGAGGTGTTTTGGGAGGTATTCCTTGACCTCCCGGTGATGTGTCGGCATGCATGGGGAAAATTTGCCGACAGTGCGTCGCAGCTGATACAGGATCTCGGGAGAATCCTGTGGAGGGAAGAATTCGGCGGGCACGACGAGGGTTTGGCCGAGGACCATCTCTGCTGGAGACACGTTGATGTCGTCCTTGATGGCTGTCCAAAGGCCAAGGAGTATTCACGGTAGTTGGGGTAACCAGAAGCCGTTGTTGCAGCGTGCCAGAAGATATGCTTTGAGTGAGCGGTGGGTTCGTTCGACCATGCCGTTGGAAGTAGGGTTGGAGGAAGTAGTGTGGTGGGCTGTAGTACCCAGGAGTTCAGCGAAGGAGTACCACAACCGTGACGTGAAGCAAGTTCCTCGGCCGGAGGTGATGTGCTCCGGGAGGCCAAATCTGTTTGTACGTCTGCGCGTGCGATTGTTCATATTTCCCTAGGGGTTGTTTTTCCAGAGCTCTTCTACATTTGGATGCGTAAAATCGACGCGACTATGTGCATGTGTATAGGCATATCATTTTTTTAAATTTACAAAATCAATTGATGATTTACTGTTAGTCTGTTAATGCTCGTATTATCAGACATTATACAATGCTCTAATGAAGTGTTCTATACTTTTATATAATAATGAAAAAAAAATCAGGAAAGTTAGTAATTATTTTGTCTCGGATTTCTGTGCCTAAGGGCAAAAACTTTATTATTATTATTATTTTATTTTATATTTTTTTAAGATTCCTAAAGGCAAAAACTTAATTATTATTATTATTATTATTATTATTATTACTATTATTATTATTATTATTATTATTATTTTTTTTTTTATTATTATTTTTTTTTAAGATCCCCGCTAGGCTCCCGTATCACGCGTTTTATGTGTTCCAAGATTAAACGGGCACAGATCGTGTGTATATAGAAATGTACTATTTTCATGTGTATGTATCCTTATGTGTATCTGGAAGGAGTGTGTGTGTGTGTGTGTGTGTGCGCGCGCGTGCGTGTGTGGTTCACAAAAATCTTGGATCAAGTGTTAGATTTGAGTTCGACAGCTATTTTCCTTCCGGATGAAAGCTCAAAGCTTATATATTACCTGATATTATATACACCCCTGTCCAGTTTCTAGGCTCAAGGGAGACAGTAACGGGGGTGGGGGTGACCTTCAGCGGGGCCGAGGCGCTAAACACTAAACTAAGAAGCCGCGTGGCTGCGTATTTGTACGTGTGTGTGATTCACCATAGTCTTGAATCACGTGTTGGACTCGTGATCGACAGCTATTTCCCTCCCGGAAGAGAGCCCAGAGCTCATATATGACCGATCTATGGGTAATGGTGTGACCTTATACGCACTCACACACACACACCCAACTCCCCGCCTACAAGAGTTGAAGTAACGACTCGCAGCGTAGCGATACTGAAATTATGTCAGCCTTGGGTGGGATTCGAACCCGGACCGCCGTAGAGGCGGCTGCGAACGCTACCACTGCGCCATCGCGCGCGCGCGCCCGTCTGTGTGTGTGTGCGTGTGTGTGCACATACCGGTATTTTTGGACATATTGATTGCTGTCTTGATATATATTTTTACACCTTCAGCCTAATATTAGTGAAGGTAGTACTAGTCCGTAGCTAATTCAGAGCTATGTCGTATTTTGTAGAATCGTGCGATGCAATATATATATATATATATATATATATATATATATATATATATATATATATATATATTTTATTATTATTATTATTTTTATTTTAATGAGGCTGCTGCGTGGTTTTATGGAAGTGGTCTCAGTCGACCGAGGTCCTTTTCAAACCCGATTTCAGGTGAAGATTTTTTTTTCCTGCGATAACTAGAATTATATTGATTAAATGTCCCACCTTGTTGTGTAACTTTTCAGCATAAATAAAGGTTTCCCTCATGATATGGGTTTGAGAGAATGAGTGTGTGTGTGTGTGTGTGTGTGTGTGTGTGTGTGTGTATGTGTGTGAGAGAGAGATGGATTTTAACCATTTCGCTGCGGAATGAGGTTTCACTTAGCAGAGTAAAATCTCCTTGTGGCGGCAGCGTCAACCAGAATAGATGACTAATTCATAAAACTCGGTGCAATGGACACCACTTGCGCCTGCGTTTGTGTTTGTGTTCATTCTCGACGCCGTAGCTTCAGTTAACTCTCTCACCACAACGTCGACGTGACTGCAGGTGGAAGCGTCACCACCATCGTGAGAGAGGTTCTCGTTCCCCCCTTCATTCCTGGGTCCCGGAAATGAGTGTGTAGAGCCTCAGCTCGGGTCCACACTGGAGCAAGCCAATTATCTCCTGGCACCGCGCGTACAAATTCCTTGCATACGTGGAAGTAGTGATCGCTACTTCCACGTACGCAAGGCGTTTGTACTTGAGCAGGGAGTTGGTTGGCTGACTGCAGTGTGGCCCTGTGCTGAGGCTTTACAAATGGAACGGCCAGAAGAAAGTCGTTCAGATGCTGTTGATATCTCACCCATTATCACACACGCTTAGAGGCAACAACCCTCTATGCGTAGCATGCACACACAAGCATATCGCAAACAAAAACACGACTACGTGCATGAACATCTACATAAACTTTTCCTTCTACTGAAATTATTTTCATTTCTAACTTTCCTACTGCATCTTCTCATTTCAGTTTACCTACCACTAAAATTATTTCCAATTTTTCTATCTTTATCTACGACTAAGTCTCCTACTCCAGCTTTGTTGGATGAGGTTAAGATGGATAAATATCCCTAAAGTAACCTCACGGTTACATGCATTGATTCTGGCCTCCAACTCCAAGTCTCCTGCCCAACCCTCCAATAGCCCTCTTTTATACACAACTATCTTTTCATTTTCATCTTCAGACATCTCTTCCTCTCTTACAACTACTGATCCCGTGCGAGTGGGTGGTCTATCCTAGGTAGTCCATAGTCCATAGACGCTGCGGGACATAATCCCTTTCATCAGCTCTACCGTTGGCATGGTCCAGTCCAATGGTAGCGCATCCTCCTCAGACTGCAGAGTGCATACCCTCCAAGTCCCTAAGGCTAAGTTTCCTTCTAAAATCTCCCTCCAGTAAGACTCACTAAAGCCAACTATTCCCATGTATAGACTGGATTTATGTGTGTTTTACCAGAACGTCCGAAGCTGGACCCCACAAAGGACCAGCACCTTGTTAGAGATTGCCAGACACGGTCTTGGTGTCATTTGCTTGACTTCGATGGGTGATCCAGCCCCCGACTCTCTGCCCAAGATCCAAGGTTTCAACATATGGAGTCGGGATTTTGCTTTGCATACGGGCGTCTGTATTCCAGCCAGGAAGTCCCTTCAGGAAACGATACTTGATCACTTTCACTATGAGCAGATGCTCGCGATCAAGTTGAGCACTAATCGCGATCCCATCCTCCTGTGTACCGCCCTCCCCGTGTCCCTTTCCTCCCCAAGGTGATGTCATACAAAGTTCCAACCTTCTTCATTGACGACTTCAACTGCAGGCATGCTGACTGGAGCCCCGGCACGCACAGCAGATGCTCAGTGAGTTGGCAACTGCACTCTCTTACTGTACTTCACCGGCTGAAGTTACTAGGTTCGGACTTATCCACGTTCATAGCCCAGGGAATGCAGGGTAAGCCCGACTTGTTGTTCTCTAACAGCCGACTTTCTTTCTCAACTCTTCTATCTCATCTGGTGCCACCCCCCCCCCCCTCTACGACCACCTACCCTTGATCCTTCGTATCTCCACCTCATCCGTCCTTTTCCCCAGTGAGCCTTGGTTACACTAGTCAGGCCGACTGGGAAGGCTTCAAAACCACTCTTATGGTATACACTGACACAAACATGAACAACGTTCCACATGCAGCGATAGAGCAGGAATGGCGTTTCTTCGTGAAGTTTATAAAAAACGCGGTGAAAAAACACATTCTTAAAACAAAGCACCGCAAGGTTGCCACGTTCACCGCTTCTATGCGCACCATCAGGCTACGCATTGCACTACAGAACATATTTATAGACCTGCAAGCACCCTCAGAGGCCCATGACGCTATCCTACAAGACATGCACTGGCTACAGAGGAGCCTGAGGAAGTCCCTCTACATCGATTCACTTCATGAGGTGTAGCAACTGATGATTTCGCTCTCCGGCGCCTGTGCGACGGATCCTTCCAAGGCCATCAACCATCTCAAACACCCTGCACTCACACCCCAACACCAGGCTGACCCTCTGGCGTCACCATGGAGTAGGGTCTTTAAGCTCCATACTATGCAAGGACCACATTGTTTTAGCACCTTGCGCAGTGTTAACTCTTTCATGAATATCTGTAGTGACCTCATTCCCGACGAGACTGTTGATCTCTCTCAGATGAAGATGATCATCTTATCTGCCACATCGTTTTAAAGGAGGTAAAGGAGGTTATCTCGGCTTTAAAATTCAAATCCACTGGCCCTTCAGGCATCGAGGCACACCTACTCAAACGTATGCCAGACAATATAATCTCACACATGACGACACTATACAATAGCTCAGTAGCCTCTGGGTACTTCCCACAGCTTTTCAAGGCCTCCCATACCATCCTCATTCCCAAACACCAGAAACCTATCTCCGCCCCTCCTTTCATATCGGCCAATCTCTCTTCTGGAGTACTTTGGTAAGGTGTTTGAGCACATCCACTGCCTCCGCCTGACCGGGTACCTGGAGATGGAGAATGTGTTGAGGGTCTGCCAGTTTGGTTTTCGGCCGGAACGCGGTGTAGACGACGTTATTTCCATGATCACTCAATGGGTTCAAAGACCGCTAGACGGTCGACCTGGTAAGGCCGTTTTTGGTTTGTAAGGATGTGGAGAAGGCACTTGATACTGTCTGGCATGAAGGCCTTAAATACAAATTGTACCACAACTTCGACTTTACCCTGCCATTCACAAGGTTGTTCTGCAACTACCTGGACGAGAGGACAGTAAGAATAAAGCGGCGGGGCTGTCTGTCCCGACCTGTTGTGCCGAAGTCTGGATTACAAGGGTTAGTCCTTGTCCTCACTCTATACAATCTGTATACGAATGACCTGCCAGAGCCGGCTTACCCCCACAACCGAACTCTTACTTTTTCGTATGGGGACGACACTAATCACATTAGCAGACAAAACGATGCAGGGAGCGTTACACGTAATGCAAAACATACTAGACGGGGGCACACGCGTGGGAACAACAGTGGCGCATTAAGACTAGCGCGTCGAAATGCAAAGCTGTATATTTCTGCTGCAAGTAAACTAACAGAACAATCACAAACATTCCTCTTAAAATGAACAGGACAAACTTCCCAGGGAAAGACCATACCTGAACCCCACACTTCCGCAGACAGGGAGCGAGGGCTGTGTTGGGAAGACTAAAGCGCTTCAAAACCGCAACACTGTCCACCAAACGTCTCTTGTGTGCCAGTCCCCTGGATTGAGCCCGCTGATATGTCCCAATAACAACTAGGACCATTAGAAGGTTCAGAATGTCGCAGTCAAACCATCACGGGTTCGCGATGGAGCGACTTCAAAACCGCTGAGTCCCTACACGGAGATTCCAACATTCGTCCACTCAACCAACTCAAACACAAACTTCACATGATACACCTAGAAAGACTGCAAGCCAAACGCAAACACCTGATACAACACATCACACATAGACCACACCGTTCAGACTATTTGTCAGCTGCTCCTCTGCCACGGGCAGTGTACACGAAAAATCGTGTATAGCCGCGCATATCTAGAACATATCCTTTTACCAGCTTTGACTGATCATGACCAGACGTGCCGCGATGTGCTGGGTTCTGTCTGAGTAAATACCACGGACATAACTCCGTCTGTATCCAGCGGCAAGTGTGAGGAAAGGTAGCAGATTCTCAGTAGATGTACTATGGCTGGCCTGGTTCAGTCCTCGCTGGTTATGGTTCTTATTTTACTTCTAATTTAATTTTTCTGTAAACATGTTATATGCATTTTTAATATATACTCACATCTCGACCTAATAAATGATTACGTGTTCTTCTCTCGCCGGCAAAATGGCTCCGTTACTTCAGGAAATCTGTTTTGTCGGTCTTAATTATCAAGTTGAATGTACACCAGCTTGAAGGAAACCCCTTATGTGTAACATACACACACAAGCATATCGCAAACAAAAACACGACTACACGCACGAACATCTATATAAGCTTTTTCTTCTACTGAAATTATTTTCCTTTCTAACTTTCCTACTGCATCTCATTTCAGTTTACCTACCACTAAAAATCTTTCCAATCTTTCTGTCTGTCCCTACGACTAAGCCTCCTGCTCCCTCTTCAACTTTGTTGGTTGAGGTTAAGATGAATAAATAACCCCAAAGTAACCTCACTGTCACATATATTGATTTCCATCTCCAACTCCAAGTCTCATGCCCACTCCTCCTAAGCCACGACTTTACGCAATAGATATCCCTAAGAATTGCCCGGTGACAATAGCCCTCTTTCATACACAAGTATCTTTTCATTTTCATCTTCAGACATCTCTTCCCCCCCTACAACTACTGACCCCACGCGAGCGGGTGGTTTGTCCTAGGTAGTCCATAGTCCATAGTCTGACCCTGACATCATGATGTTTATCGAGGTGATTTCTCATTAGGATCTCAATCGCTTCCATGGACGGGGTGGGCAGGTGTCACGGAGATGACCAACCCGGCGACTGTCCGAACCAGAGCGACCAGGATGATTGGGTGCTGCTCCTTTTCATGTTTTCATCCGTCAGTTTTGTCATCCGTCCGTGAGACTTCATTCACTCATCCAGACAAGCATCGTCTTGTAATCCGTTTATTGTCATCCATCCATGTTGACTTGTGTCTGGATGCATCCTCAGACATCCATTCATTTCTAACTACCTTCCCCTTCCATCCACCCTCTCCACATACACTCATGTTCTTGTCCATCCACCTCTCCACATACACTCGTGTTGTGTTCTTATCCATCCACCCTCTCCACATACACTCGTGTCCTAACCCATATTTCCTCTTCCCTTTCTCACCTCTCTCACCAGACGCCAGGTGGATGAAATCTGTCAGTCGTTGAGTTTTGATGAAACTCCTCCACACGTCTCGATCCTCCTATAATCTTTGTTCATTAACTTCTTCTAGTGTTAAGTTCCTCTGTTCTGAGTTCTTCACACCGTCCAGCCATCTCTTTGTTGGTCGTCATACAAGTCTCCTTTGTCTTGGTTGCCACTCCGTGTATTTCCGAGGATATTTATTCACTTCCATTCTTTTCACGTGCCCATACCTTCTCAAGTTATTTCTTTCTATAATTGCTACAAACGGCCGTATTTATAGGTTTTTCCTTGTATTTTTCGCTTCTGGTCTTTTCTGGTGAGTCGGTGACTCCTTTAATGATTCTCAGTACTTTCATTTCTGCAGTTCCGATCTTGGATTCTGTTTTCCTTTCCCTGTCGTTTGTTAACATCATGAATGTTATTAATGTTGTCTAATTATTATGACCATTATTATTGTTATTATTACTGTTATTATCATCATTATTACATTATTATTGTTATTATTATTATGATTATTACCATCATTGTTACATTATCATTATCATTATTATTAGTGTTATTACCATTACTATTATTATTATCATTTCAATTATCATTATCATGAATAGTAGTATTACTATCGTTGTTGTTACATAGCTCTCTTATTTGTTTTTATTTATTGTTTTTTTTTCAATTGTTCACGTTTTTTCCTAATGCCTATATTATTTCACATGACCATTTCATATAATTTTCTCATCTCTTCTAGACTCTGCCATCCCCTTTACACTTTCCCTCCTCTTCCTCCTCCTTCTCCTCCTCCTCCTCCTCTCTCTTCCCTTCCGCCTCTTTTTCTTCCTCGTCCTCCTCCTTCTTCCTCCTCCTCCTCATCTTCCTCCTCTCCTTCTCACTTATCCGTCTCATCTCTCTTTTTTCCTCCTCACCCTTCCCTTCCTCTTATTTTTTTCCTTCTCCTCCTCCTCCTCCTCCTCCTCCTCCCCACCCGTTCTCTTCTTTCACCCCATCCTTCTTCTTTTCTTTCTTCCCCCTCCTCCTCTTCCTCCTTCCTTCTTCCTTTCCCTTCTCCTCTTCCTCCTCCTTCTCCTCTTTCTCACTTTACTTTCTCCCTCCTCCCTTCCTCCTCCTCCTTCGTATTCCTCCTCTCTTCCTCCTCCTCTCTCCTCCTCCTCCTCTCTTCCTCCTTCCTCCTCCTCCTCCTCCCTTCCTCCTCCTTCCTCCTCGTCTCTTCCTCCACTTCCTCCTCTTCCTCTTTTTCCCCTTCCTCCCCATCTTCCTCCTCTTCCTCCTCCTCCTCCTCCTCCCCTTCCTCTTCGTCTTCCTATTCCTCCTCTTCTTCCTCCTCTTCCTTCTCCTCCTCCTTCTCTCCTCCTCTCCTCCTCCTCTCCTCTCCTCCTCCTCCTTCTCTTCCTTCTCCTCCTCTTCCTCCTCCTCCTTCCTCTTCCTCTCCTCCTCCTCCTCTCCTCCTTCCTCCTCTTCCTTCTCCTTCCTCTTCCTTTCCTCCTCCTCTCCCTCCTCCTCCTCCTCTCCTCCTCCTCCTCCTCCTTCCTCCACCTCTTCCTCTCCTCCTCCTCCCTCCCCTCCTCCTCCTCTCCTCCTTTCCTCCTCCTGCCTCTCCTCCTTCCCTCCTCCTGCCTCTCCTCCTCTTCCTCTCTCTCCTCTCCTCTTCCTCCTCCTTCTCCTCTCTCTCCTCCTTCTCCTCTCCTTCCTCCTCCTCCTCCTCTCCTCTTCTCCTCCCTCCTCCTCCTCTCCCCTCCCCTTCCTTTCCTCCTCCTCCCTCCTCCTCCTCCTCTCCTCCCCTCCCCCTTTCCCTTCCTCCCCTTCCTCCTCCTTCCTCCTCCTCCTCTTCCTCCTCCTCTTCTTCCTCTTCCTTGTCCTCGTCCTCCTCTTCCTCATTACTTCCTCACCCACTCCCTTTCTCCACGTCCCCCTTCCGCTCCTCCTCCTCCTCCTCCGCCTCCTCCTCTGCCTCCTCCTCTTCTTCTTCTTTCCTATATCCACCCTTTGCCTTTCTCCCCTCTAAAGCTTCTTAGTGGCGCCTCCTCTTCCTCCTCCTCCCCTTCCTCCTCCTCCTCCTCCTCGCTCAGTCTACTACCCATGCACCTTGCGCTCCATGTCCGTCGTCTAATGCTTTGTGTTGTGTTTTCTTTTCAATCTTGTCCTTTATCATTGATGTGCCCTCCCCGATTACGTATTTATGTCCGTCCATCTTACGTCTTTTAATGTGGGTTTCTAATTATGTATCACGCAGTTATCCATTAATTGATATTTGTCTTATTGCCTTCTTTTCTATTTTCTAATTCACTTTCGTCCATTCTTCGTCTTTCCTTTGTTGTCTTCTCCTTTTCTCTTCTCTTTCTCCGTTGCCTTTAATCTCTCTTTCATTCTCGCCTCCCTTCCCCTTCTCTTCTCCCCTTCCCCCTTCCACCATCCCATATATATATATATAAATATATATATATATACATATATATATATACATATATATATATATCTTCCTGCTTCTCGGCCTGGCTACCCCCCCGTGCAAGGGGGAAAAAGCCTTTGATATATGTATGGTATATGTATGCTTATCGGTCTGCACCTCCTTATGCTCTGTTTCGTCCTCCTCCTACTTTCCTCCACTTCCTCCTTCTCCTCCTCCTTCTCCTACTCCTCCTCCTTCTCCTCATTTTCCATTCCCCTCTTCCTGCCCCTCCCCTTCCTCTTCCTCATCATCCTCTCGCCATTCCCTGCTCGTAAACACCCGGCAGCACACAATGTGCCTCAGTACCTGTCTTGCCTCCCCATATAGTTCAAGATGGGGACGAGGGTTTTCTGTCTCGGGTCCTCCTTCAGGCAAGTTCGCCAGATCGAACCTAGCCCTAGTTAACCCCATCACCCACCCAAGTCTCCGTTAAACTTCCTAAGGAGGACCATCTTCTAATATCATCGTTTGGTTACGTAACCGCCATCTTTTTCATTATTTCTCTCTCTCTGTCCTCTCCTTACCCTGTCGCTCTTCTCTAGTATTATCTCTCCTCTCCTCTCTCCCTCCTCAGCCTTCTCTCCCTTTTCCACTCCTTTTCCTCTCCTTCCTCTTCCCTCTTCTCCCCCTCCTCTCCCCTCTTATCCCCAATTCTCCCCTTCCCTCCTTTCTTCCCCTGCATATCCTGTTTCTCGCTTCCATTAATCTGCTTCCTTTTTTAATCAGTCTTGTTTTTGTTTTCCACCCTTTTCAGATTCGCCCCCTCCTCCTTGTCTCTTTCACTTTCCTCTCCGTCTTTAGTTTCCTTCCCCCTTTTCCCTCTTTCCCTTTTTCCCTCTTTCCGCCCTGCCCTGCCAGCCGTCTCCCTTCTTTCTTTGTCCACATTTATACTCTTTTTCTCACTTCTTCCATACTTCTTTTTCCCTCCGTCTTCTACTCTGTAGCATCATCACAAACATGTGGGTAGATACACACACACACACACACACACACACACACACACACACACACACACACACACACACACACTACAAAAACAGTGCCATCCCATCCATTGTGCACATAATCAACTCAATGTAAACTTGTACCGTGTATATACTCTAAGTTTTGATATATTTAATCATCTTTTGAATTGTATTATTGTCAGTGTATTACTGCTATTGAAATAAACCTTTTATTATTATTATTATTACACACACACACACACACACACACACACACACACACACACACACACACATACACACATATATATATATATATATATATATATATATATATGTATGTATGTATATTCATACATACATATAAATACATACATTGCTAGCCAAGGAGCTTTTGTTTAAGCCATGGCTGTCTCATTTTTGTACGTGTTATTTGTGTTAATTTCATCGGATTGCACCGGAAAACCACACCAGCAGAGACCTTTAAGTCCATGATGAATCAGAATGGAAGGAGACATGGACTTTGTTGTAACATACCTTACAGGTGTTTATCATCGCTCTCCTTTCTCCCCGTCGCTCGGATTTGAGGGGATGTTGGGCGAGGAGCTTTGAGGAGGAAGGGGGAGTTGAGGACAGGGCTTAAGTGGTGAGGGGGGAGGGGGGGGAGGGTTTTAGAGTGTTGAGGGAGAAGGGGTGAGGGGAGGGATGAAAGGGAATCAACAATTGGGGGGGGGGAATAGAAAAGACCTTAAACAGGAGAACGTAACCTAAAAATAAAAATGGAGATGGATCAAAAGAAAGGAAAAGTGGGGCCGTGTGAGGCGAGACGGAAGCTTGGGGGGTGAGGGGGGTGATTCAGTCCAGGGAAGGAGGAATGAGAGGAGGTGCAGAGGAGAATGGAGGCTGGAGGGAAGAAAGGATGATTTTGAGGGTGAGAGAAAAGGAGAGGAGGCGTAGGAGGGAATGGATACATAGAAATGAGGCTAAGTCGTTCATGAGTCAGGATATATGGGATTGAGTGAGTACAAGGGCTTGGGAAAGAAACGAGGGAGGAAATTTGAGGAGAGGCTGCTGAAGGAACAGTATAGCATACAGTGGTAAGCATAGGAAGAGGAGGAAAGTGAAGACTTCGTAGAGGGAGTCGGGATGTGTGAGTCTAGACAGTTGGAAGGCGCAGATAGAGGAGGGAATTGGAGGTGAGGAGGCAGGAGGCAGTGGGGAGCTAAGGAGGAAGGTGTTACAAGGAAGACAGGGAGAGACAGAGAGAGGGGAGGAGGAGGAGGAGGAGGAGGAGTATGGGCAAGACGAGAGGAGGGTAATGGCCGTGGTCGTAGCCGTGGAAGAGGAGGAGGAGGCAAAGGCGTCCCTTAAATATTAATGGTGAGGAAACTGCGGTTACATTGAAAGCCAGGCCTCTCTTTATCCCCCCTCCCCCTTCCCCTCCCCTCCCCTCCCCCTTCCCCCTCCCCCTCCCCCGCCAGCGTCATCGTCACCTCCGCCATTGTTGTCCTTGTCCTTTACCGACATTAATTCTTTCCCTCTTTCTTACACTTTCTCTCCTGTTTCTCTTATTTTTATTTTTTGTCTCTCTTTCCATACTCTTTTTTTTTTTTGTCTCTTTTCCATACTCTTTATCGCTGTTATATTTCTTTCCCTTCCGCGAACATCGTCCACATTCTCATTTTCTCTTTTTTCATTTCTTCCTGCTTCATTCCTTTTCTTCTTCTTCCCTTCACTTCTTCCTCGCCCTCCTCCTCCTCCTCCTCCTCCTCTTCCTCCTCCTCCTCCTCTTCCTCTTCCTCCTCCTCCTACGTCTATTCTACCTTATTTCATTCCTTTTTCCGTGTTCATTATATGAACACCCTGTTTTCAACTCCATCTTTTGGCCTCCTTCTCTGTGTATGTGCACACATACACACACACACACACACACACACACACACACACACACACACATATATATATATATATATGTATATATATATATATATATATATATATAAATTTATATATACACGTGTGTGTGTGTATTCTATTTTTTCCACAGAGAGAGAGAATTAGAGAAATAGTAGTACATGTATATGGAAGAGGACGAATAGGTCCGATGGGAGAGGTGAAACGGAGGAGAGGAAGGAAAGGAGGAGGAGGAAGAGGAGGAGGAGGAGGAGGGAGAAAGGGAGAAAGGCGAATCCTGTGCCCAACCGCCACTTCCATCAAGAGATTACGTACCTAATGCTCGGGACTCCTCTGTTTAAACATGTGGTTTGTATTAACACACGCGCACGGGCACACATAGCCACGCACACACGACACATTGCGAAGTCAAGGGAATACTCTTGGACGCATGTGTTTTTATGAGCGTATTCTATTGAACACGCGCACACACAGACACACGCACACACACACACACACACACACACACACACACACACACACACACACACACACACACACACACACTCACACACGTGCACACACACACACACACACTCACACGCACGTACACACGCACACACACGCACACACACACACTCACTCACACACACACACACACACACACACACACACACACACACTCACACACGTGCACACACACACACACACTCACACGCGCGTACACACGCACACACACGCACACACACACACACACACACACACACACACACACACACACACACACACACACACACACACACACATACACACACACTCAACACACACACACACACACACACACACACACACACACACACACACAATACTCTCTTTTCTCTCGCTGTGTGCCAGGCTGTATTTACCATTGTGATCAAGGAATGTAGACAATGAATGTTATCCTATTTGGGTTACGTATATATGCATATATACATGCATATGTATTTCTCTCTTTCTCCTCTTCCTGCATCCAAGTTGTTGTTCGTTTAGAGCGCTGTATTGATGATATTGTATCAATTCGTTCGAAAGGTGCGTTAGTACTGATTAAACTTTTCTATAACGTAGAAAAGTAATCTATAGTTACTTTGCTAACCAACCGAGATGACTTTAACCCTTCCGTTACGGAGGGGATGTCGCGAATTTAAGTAAATATAAGTAAGAAAGCCTATCGGCGGCTGGAATATACGGGACAAGTGGCCTTCTTCTGGGCGGGGTGCCTCGTTGTGGTCTTCAACTGCGGAATCCCTTTTTTCCGCGACAACAGTCAATCAAATCAGCCATCCTGAGTCCACTGCTGAACAAAGGCCTCCTTCATAGCATTCCAAGATTCACACGACCGCGCCATCCTCTGCCACGTCTCTCCTGCAAACTTTTCAATCTCGTCTCTCCATCTGTCTGGTCTCCCTCTTCCACGCTTACCATCTCGCGGCGTCCACTCAGTAACACACTTGCTAGAAACACTGAATTTTAAACCACGTCAGAGGGAAAATAACAACCATCGAAGCAGTCACATAGGTCTGTGCTTGGACAGATGAACCAGGTGCCAGTTAACTTTATTTGATTTATTTATTGATTAATACATTTATTTATCCAGTCATTCATACATTAATGGTTAATTTGTTTATAAGTTAGTTTATTTGTTTATTCATTTGTATATTTATTCATTTATCTATTCATACATTCGTTTGTACAACGTACCGCCAGGACAATAGGGTATTTGAAGGAAAAGCTGAACTGTTTTCCAGGGAAGCGTTAGGAAGGGCGAGATGCTGTTTTTTCCAGCTGCGGTGTAGGAAAGGAGCCGCTACACGCGCAAGGCCGAGTCGCAGTTTGCCGCAAAGTTGGTTGCACAGGAAAAAAACCCTGCGGATTTACGATTGTCTACCTACGGTTCTGGCATTATCAGTGTGGTGTTAGAAATTATTCATATCTCTCTCTCTGTGTGTGTGTGTGTGTGTGTGTGTCTGTCTCTCTTCTCTCTCTGTCTCTCTAACTCTTCTCTCTCTCTCTATCTCTCTCACGCTCTATCTCTTTATCTCTCTCCTCTCATCTTTCTCTTTTCTCTCTTTTCTCTGTCTCTCTCCCTCGCTCTCTCTCTCATTCTCTTTGTCTCTCTCTATCTCCCCCCCCCTCTCTCTCTCTCTCTCTCTCTCTCTCTCTCTCTCTCTCTCTCCTTTCTATTTTCTCTCTTTACTGTTTTTCTCCATGCTTTTTCGCCTTTCCTCCTTCCCTCTTATTCTCCAATTAGGATTCCTTCTTTTCCTCATTTCCTCCTTTCCTCCTTCCCATTTTTCTTCCAACCCTCCTTTTCTCCTTTTCTGTCCATACTTCCATCCTTCCATCATCCCTCTACCCCTCCCTCTTCCTCCTCCGTTCTTCCCCCTTCCCCCCTTCCCCCCTTCCCCATACCAACTTTCTCTTTAGCCCCATCCCTCCTTTCCACCTTCCCAGCTGGCCTGTGAGCCTTGCCACGGCTGTAATAGGGAGAAAGAAGTCTTTGTTTAGTGTTTACCACATTTTACGTACATCGTCATCGTATCCAAACATCCATCAGTCGTGATTTTACTCAACTGCAGAAGCGGGTGGGTTCCGCGTGGAAGATGGTCTCCAAGAACGGAGACCCTGATTCCTCCCAGAGTCCACATCTCTCCTCTTGCTTCACTGAAATCATCGATCCTTAGCCGGAACAATATATATATATATATATATATATATATATATATATATATATATATATATATATATAAACATACACAACTTGTCGGAGGGCTCGCCTAATACGGGATTAGATGAAATTGAGACTAGATCTTCCAATGTTACGTGAAGCGTGGTCGGGGACTTGTACAGTCCTTTTGAACCATCACCATGTAGCATGGTTGCTAGCGTCTTGGCCTCGTGATTATCGACGCACGGGTCAGGGTTCGTATCCCATGGCGGAGCTTCCAAAAAAATGTTCAATCTGTCTTAAACATACACAACTTGTCGGAGGGCTCGCCTAATACGGGATTAGATGAAATTGAGACTAGATCTTCCAATGTTACGTGAAGCGTGGTCGGGGACTTGTACAGTCCTTTTGAACCATCACCATGTAGCATGGTTGCTAGCGTCTTGGCCTCATATATATATATATATATATGTGTGTGTGTGTGTGTGTGTATATATATATACCGAAACCACTAGAATGAAAAAAAGACGACTGAGCGTTTTCGTCTATCAAGACATCTATAAGAGTACAAAGAACTCATACAAAATGTGACATAGTATACAATGAAAAAAAGGCAAATCCGGAGAGGTCTCTGGGGAAACCGCTCTGCGCAGAATCTCAAGTTAAAAATTTATCAATAACTTTTTTAACCTCTTCGATGCGATGACATCTACGTCATGAGTCGAGAGTTGGTATACGAAGATGCCGACCTCGGCGTCT
Organism: Oratosquilla oratoria; assembly: GCF_046742065.1. NCBI lineage: Eukaryota > Metazoa > Arthropoda > Malacostraca > Stomatopoda > Squillidae > Oratosquilla > Oratosquilla oratoria. The sequence goes on along the minus strand of NW_027467664.1, from coordinate 83,412 downwards.
TGATTATATTTATTTTGTAGTTGTAAATGAGTGCCCCATTCTGTGTTTATTATTACTTAGATTAAAAGAGAATGAGTAATACAGCAATAATTTTATATTCTATAACGCGAGTAGTGTGATGCATCATACATATGGCATCCTATGCTGCGTGCGAAAATTTGACTATTGAAGAGGCTAATAATGAAATTGTCTAGTTTATGTAAACCTAATCTCATGTTCATATTATTTTCAAAATTACTTTTAATACAACGTGATTAAATTTTGTTTCTATAAGGTTATCACACAAGACTTTTTTATTTATTTATTTTATTTTTTTTAGTTTTTCCAGTCAATTCTATGCTCAAAGCCTTTTTGTGAACTAATATCCCACTTGACATTTGCTCCGTTCTAATGTACTTATGCTGACAAATTCTCATGTTCTTGTTCAAATCTTTACCTGTTTTACCTATGTACTTAGAATCACAGTCCATACCTGGAATACTATATACACAGCCTTCCCTTTTACTGGGATAAATTTTAATTAACAGGCTTTTAACATAATTATTTTTAAATACAACCTGGAATGGAATACCTAAAAGGTTCTTGTTGCTAAATTGTTTTCTATGAGAAATGTCATAAAATTATTTCCTTGTTTTGTTTTGTGCCTTATCAAACTCTAAAAGTTCTTAAAAACATAGATGAAGAAACTGACAACGTAGATTTTTTATGGTAATAAGAATAAAAGTGAATATATAACAAGATATTGGTTGGTTTCCTAAAATCATAAAATTTGAAATATCTTCCATATCTGTATATGTATGTATGCAGTAAAACAAAACAAAAGATTGCCCTTTTTAGATGTGTTGATTTACAGTTATGGAAGACATTTCGAAATTGATGGCGACGTAAGCAGTGAGCTAGGCTCGCAGCGTGATTCTCCGAGGCGATCTGCAGCTTCGGAGAGTCCTTCCAGCTTATATACCGGGTCAGGTCACGACCTGCGCTCTGAATGGGACACTAGGGAAAAGTGTCGATACATGGGAAGCCAGACGCTATACGTTCCCAGGACGCTGATCTAGCCAGGATGGAATGTATGGAGCTAGGAACTGCACGTACGTTCCTCAAAGAATCACTGCCCGTCCCGACGCAGCCGGGTGGGCAAGTGAGTCTCCTGGGACATCGTGCAGGTCGAGTGGTCGTGAAAAGTTGAGGACAAGTCTCACGCAATATATATATATATATATATATATATATATATATATATATATATATATATATAATGTATATATATATATGTATGTATGTATGGTGAACGTAAAATGTTCCCTGAAAAAAACATTATGCGAAACCTGAACAAGACTGTACGATAGTTTTTGGCATAGTTATAGCATATGCCTGAAAGTTTTCATTCACATACACATACCATTTAGTAAACTTCGACATGGACTCCTTTTGTCGCTCTTAGAACATGTAAACGATATATACAATTTCACGCCATCTGTTTTGAAGATCTCCAGTATTACAGATGTGATTGCTTCGATAATCCTTGCCTTTAGTGTTTGAAGATCGCGAACAGGTATACGGCGAACTTTGTCCTTTTACATACCATGAGAACATAAGAATAAGGGCCTACACTAGGCAGCTCCGAGGTAAAAAAGTCAGAGAAAAAAGTCAAAAGGGTAATACGCTGCGGCAATCGCATCTGTAACGGTGGAAATGCTTCAAAACGCATAGTGTGAAATTGAATAATGTTTAGATGCTCGCCGAGTGAAATAAAGACCCTATTTCGAGGTTTACTGAATTTTATGTGTGTAAATGAAAAATCAATACATATAGTGTAAGTATGTCAAAAACTATTTTTCTGTCTTGTTCAGGTTTGGCTTAATAATTTTTTATAACTAAGGGAAAGACTTTGTTTACCATATATATGCATATATATATATAGTTATAATATATATAGTTATAATATATATATATATAGTTATAATATATATATATATATATATATATATATATATATATATGTATGTATGTATGTATGTATATATAGTTCCATTTCTAGGAGCTTCACACACTTGTGCGATGGTTCATCTGAATAAAAGACTCGATAATGTTAAGATAAACATACAGTTCCGTACGAGTTGACGTCGGAGAATGGTTAAGACTAGTTTCTTTTGTACGTCCTGCATAGAACAGTGATAGCGTCATTGCCTTGAGCTAACCAATCGTACAACCAAATATTTCATATTTATATAGTGTATACATATATATATATATATATATATATATATATATATATATATATATATATAAATATATATATATAAGTTCTACGCGAACGAAACGTAAGAGTGTTTAGGGTTCCTTGCCTTCCCATGTGTTTATGTTCTCGATCATCCGAAACATATATATATATATATATATATATATATATATGTGTGTGTGTGTGTGTGTATATATATATATATATATATATATATATATATATATATATATATAAAGAGAAGTAAAGAAAAAGGTAAAGGAGGCAAAGAGGAGAGCAGATGTAAAATGGGGTAAGAGTATGACAGAAAATTTTGAAAGTAATAAAAAGATGTTTTGGAAAGAAATTAAGAGAGGAAGAGGAGGCGAATCAAGTAGAGAAGAAAAGGTAAAAGGTGCAGATGGAGAGATGATAATGGAGGAGAAGGCAGTAAGGGGAAGATGGGCAGAATATTTTAGGGAGTTGCTTAATGTGAAGGAGGATAGGGAGGGAAAGATAGCTGCAGTGGGAAATGCTAAGAAAATGAGAGTGATGAGTGAGGAAAATGGAGTAGAAATAAGGAAGGATGAAGTGAAGGCAGCAGTTAAGATGATGAAAGCAGGTAAGGCACCTGGTCTGGATGGATGCCATGCAGAATGTCTTAAAAAAGGAGGTATAGTGATGGTGGACTGGTTGGTGAGGTTATTTAATGTTTGCTGGAGAGAAGGTAGAGTGCCAGAGGACTGGAGGAGTGCGTGTATAGTTCCACTTTACAAGGGAAAGGGGGACAAGTGTGAATGTAGTAGTTTCAGAGGGATTAGCTTGTTAAGTGTAGTTGTGAAGGCTTATGGGAGGATCTTGATTGAGAGGATTAGGAGAGGAACAGAGGGAGTAATTGGTGAGGAACAGTGTGGGTTTAGGACAGGTAGAGGTTGTGTAGATCAGATTTTTGTGGTAAGACAGATATGTGAGAAAGCTATAGGTAAGGGGAAGGATGTTTTCTGGGCCTTTATGGATCTGGAAAAGGCTTACGACAGGGAAGACAGAAAGGCACTGTGTGGGAGGTTATGCGGATATACGGGATAGGAGGAAAGCTTCTGGGAGCTGTCAAGAGTTTTTATGAGAGTAGTAGAGCTTGTGTCAGGATTAGAAATGGAGAGAGTGAGTGGTTTGAGGTAAAGGTGGGACTTCGTCAGGGATGCGTTATGTCACCCTGGCTGTTCAACTTATACATGGATGGGGTGGTGCGAGAGGTGAATGCAAGGGTAGTGGGTCAGGGATTGGAGATGGTTAAGGAAAATGGAGAAAAGTGGGAGGTGAGCCAGCTGTTGTTTGCGGACGACACTGCGCTTGTGGCAGGATCGGAGGAGGGATTGAGGAAGCTGGTGACAGAGTTTGGGAGAGTGTGTGATAGAAGAAAGCTAAAGATAAATGTGGGTAAAAGTATGGTGATGAAATGTACAAGGGGTGAAAGTGGCAGTAATCTGGAAGTGAGCATTAAGGGAGAGCAACTGGAGGAAGTGGATAGTTTTAGATATTTGGGTGCAAATGTGGCAGGAAAGGGTGGAGTGAAGGTGGAGGTAGAATGTAGATTGAGAGAAGCGAGTAAATGCCTTGGTGGTTTAAAAAGTGTAATGAGGAATAGGAATCTGGGAATGGATGCTAAGAGGAGACTGTATGAAGGAGTGATTGTGCCAACAGCACTGTATGGAGCAGAAACATGGAACATGAGAGAGGAAGAGAGAAGGAACTTGAATGTGTTTGAGATGAAGTGTCTGAGAAGTATGATGGGGGTTACTAGGCTAGATAGAGTGAGAAATGAGGAAGTGAGGAGAACAGGGGTGGAAAGGGAGCTGGGAGATAGGGTTGATGAAAGAATATTAGGATGGTTTGGACACATGGAAAGAATGAGTGAAGAAAGACTAGTAAAGGAGGTATGGAAGGCAGATGTGGAGGGAGTGAACATGATGGGACGTCCTAGGATGAGGTGGATGGATGGGGTGAAGGGGGCTTTGAGGAAGAGGGGAATGTCGGTTGAGGAAGGACGGGAGAGGACAGAAGACAGGGGTGAATGGAGAATGGTTGTATATGGAAAATGTTGTGATGCATGAGGTGGATTGGACGGGGGAATGAGGGTGAGGTAGTGTGTGTGAGCAAAAATTGTTGACGCAGCCCGAAGGGATTTCTCCTCGTTCTCTCCTTTATATGGGGGGACGGAGAGGGGGGGTCGCCGATTTAATGAAGCGGCCTTGCTGTGTGTGTGTGTGTGTGTGTGTGTGTGTGTGTGTGTGTGTGTGTGTGTGTGTGTGTGTGTGTGTGTAAAATTATCGTATGTTTCGGGGAACATATTTATCGCATTAGGTTGAAGACGTTCATAGTGGAAGGTCTTCCCTCGTCCAAATAAAATCGCTTAGAAGAAAAAAAAAAAAAAAAATAGAGGAAGTAGATGAAATACTGGACATTGTGTTAATTTATTCTCAGCATGGTACTATCATCTGAATGTAAATATTCCCTTAGTTTATTGACATTTTACATACGTGTCAATATTTACGTGTAGATATTTTCCGACATATAATTCTTTATCGGTATATTTTATTTCTAATGTTACAGTATATATATATATATATATATATATTATATATATATATATATATATATATATATACAGGGTGGTGCAAAAGTCTGGACCCATAGCCATTTTTGACATAATTTTGATCGTTTAAGTATCATATCTAATTTTATTTATTATCTTTCAGATTGTACCCTTGTCAGGAAAGCTAACAATTCCAGAAAGAGTAGAACTTGTGCTTCTGTATACGAAGTATATGCTGACAGTTCTTTGTGTAACTGGTTGCCTATTCGGGTACTTAGCATTAAAAACATCTGCGACTGAACGCGAGCTGGCGCCGTCCTTCGCATACAGAAGCACAAGTTCTTTCCTGCCATGGGTACAATCTGAAAGATAATAAATGAAATTAGATATGATACTTAAATGATCAAAATTATGTCAGAAATGGCTATGGGTCCAGACTTTTGCACCACCCTGTATATATATATATACATATTAATAAAATATTATGTCAATTTTATCTCAATGAGTCCGTATTTTTGTCAGCTTCAATACTTTGTTCCTATATTTTCTCATCATGTCCTTATTTTGCATTGTTAATATTACCTGATGTTAGTATTTTCTCAGTGTTGATATTTGTCCTGTCTCCCGCAGGATTGACGAAGACGAACAGATCGAGCACGAGCTGTCGAAAGTCACCCTCAAGCAGCAGGAGAAGCAGTGCGCTGTTATGTAGTCAGCAGTCAGCGGTGATAGCAGGTTAGCATTCAGCAGGTGAGTCGATCGATGGAATATTTTCTTGTGTTATAAGTAGGGCGTGGACTTGTTAATCTTTTGACCGTTCAAAGGGGTTCCCGTTGGATGAAAGAAGAAATAAAATTCTTGGCTGTGCATAAAATGCGCTCGTCATAAATAACAAAGGAAGTTTTTAGTCTTCAGCTTCCATGTCACGTATATATGTATATATATATATATATATATATATATATATAAATATATATATATGTGTGTGTGTGTGTGTGTGTGTGTGTGTGTATATATATATTATACACACACACACACACACACACACATATATATATATATATATATATATTGTGTGTGTGTGTGTGTGTGTGTGTG
>NW_027467664.1:52500-72500 GCF_046742065.1 Oratosquilla oratoria | reverse complement strand
GGTCCGGGTTCGAATCTTGCCCAGGGCTGAAATAATTTCAGTATCGCTGAGCTTCGAGTCGTTACTCCAACTCTCGTGGGCGGGGAGTTGGGTGTGTGTGTGCGTGTAAGGTCATAACATTACCCATAGATAGGTCATATGAGTTGTCCTTTTTTTTTTATCAGAAATTTACCTTTTTTGTCCTTTATAAATCAAGTAAGCAATAACTTTAATACTTACCTGCCGTGGAAACATTGTACCATAACACGTCGGGTTCGGGTTACCATACCCGATATTGGGATTTGAGTTCGAATGGGCTGAAGTGTAACCGACCCTAGGTCCCTCCTGCTAGAGGAGGAAGGGTCCCCGGCGCTGCCAGCGGAAGGAGAGGAACCACACAATCCTTGAGGTTCTCACGGATCTGTCCACGTACTTGCCACTCGCCGCTTGGATGATCATCCGGTTCTGCATGAGAAATATGACACTATCTGTCTCGTCCACCTTACACTCGCACACTATTTTCTCTCTCTCTCTCTCTCTTTCTCTTTCTCTCTCTTTCTCCCTTTATCTCATAGTCTCCCAACCCATTTATCTGTGTATGTATGTATGTATGTATTTATCTGTTTTTCTCTTCCACTCTCCTCAATCTCTTTCTGTCTATCTATCTCCATCTCTCGCTCTATCTTTTTATCTCTCCATCAATCTCTCCCTCTCTCTCTCTTTCCCCCTCACTTCCCATTTCCTTGTCTCCCTTTGTCTGCCCCTGTCTACCGCTCTCTCACTTTTTCTCACCTCTCTCACCCTCCCTTCTCACTCTCACTCTCTCTCTCTCTCTCTCTCTCTCTCTCTCTCTCTCTCTCTCTCTCTCTCTCTCTCTCTCTCTCTCTCTCTCTCTCTCTCTCTCTCTCTCTCTCTCTCTCTCTCTCTCTCATTCTCTCTCTCTCTCCCTCATTCTCTCTCTCTCTCTCTCCTTTCTCCAACCTTCCTCTAGGGGTTGATTTTTTCCCATTTGTTATGAATGTTGTGGAGGTCTTGCAGTCCTATCCATATCGTCTCCTGCCCAGGAAGAGGGTGGAAAGCTCTTGAAGTGGGAGTCGGAATCAGGCTCAAGAAAAGCAACTGCTGCTTCCTTATTTCGCCATGGTTCCCAGCATTCGACTCTTACATACGTTGATGCCAAGCGTGAAGCAGCTCCTGCGAGTGATAGTTTATTTGGCGACTGTCAAACATTTCTCCCACTGACACTAACTTCATTCTCCTACTTAACAACGCAAATTCCTCTAGTGATGGTGTGGGCAGGAGGCGAATCCGGATTAAGGGACGAGGGTGAGTGAGGCACAACGCCGCGGGCCAGGAAGAAGTCTTGCCTCGCAATTACTCTTCGCGGCGGCGGTCGTACGAACTACTCACGTGCGTCACCTGTGAAATAGGCTGTGGGAAGCGGCCACGCCAAGTCCAGACAAGCTTGGTATGACAGCAGTGGGGCTGGTCTTCCTTCTCGTCCATCCACGTTTTCGCTCTCTTGTCATTCGCCCTGACCTCTGCCAGCACCTGTCCGAGGCCTGGCATCGTAGGTGAGCCAGCCGTTGTATGCCTGGATTCATCGTAGCTGCTGAGGTGTTTAGGGCCATATTTATCGTCACGTGAGCACCCGTGCCCGGTAGTAGCATGGAGAGAATAATTGTCCCGTTGTGGATGATATCGGTGGACTATGATGCCGGGAGAGGTCGGTGATGGGCTGGGTGTAGTAGGCGGGGGGGGGGACGTCCCCCTGATGACGTCACTGTTAACTGCTGGCCTGACACGGCCGTCGGCAGTTCCTTCAACTCTTCCCTCCGTAATTTGGCTTCCTCCTCTCGTTCTTCCTGCCGATACTGTTGCCTCTAAGCTCGCGCATTCCGTTGACGTCGCTTCTTATCGAGGTACTGAGGAGTTACACATTGCCTGAAGTCTCTGCAGCCCCCATGGTAGTGGTCTTGCGTGCCTGGTGTCGCGTGGTAGGTCAATCAGTCAATCAGCTATCCTGACTCCAAAGGCCTCTTTCATGGCATTCCGTGATTCACACGACTGCACCAACCTCTGCCACGTCACTCCTGCAAACTTCTCAATCTCGTTTCTCCACCTGTCTGGTCTCCCTCTTGCACACTTCCCATATCGCGGCATCCACTCAGTAAAACACTTACTCCATCGCTCATCAGTCGATCGCTCTAACTTAGTTGACCAGTTCCTCTTCATCTCTTTTACCAAAGCCTCCACGATGATAGCTCTCACTCCAGTCTGCTCTCTTTCTCCCAACTTGCTCTCTGTCTCAGCGTTATTCCAACCTCTTATCTCTCCATTCTCCTCTGTGCACTCCTTTACTTTGTCTCCAACGCCTACGTCAGTTCCCAAATCTCATCCGTAAATTTGTGTCCCAACCTCTGGAAATTTGTTCTTGTCTACAAATTGCCGCCTCAGTCGAACAGCATGTCCTGTGAGCCATGATTCTCATGTAAATAGTTAATTTGATATGTAGTAGGCTTGCCGCTCTTTGAGCGTAATAAAATTATAAAAAAAAAAAATCCGTAGATTATTCCTGGTAGTATACTTTGGTTATAAACTCTCCGTTATAGAAATATGGGTAGAAAGCCTCACATGATCTTATACTTTCCTATCTGATAAACTACTGAGGTGGGGACATCGATATAGTCCGCAATAACGCTGGGGAGGGACCAGTCCCTTGGCTTCCGCAGGTAGCACTGCACTTCACTTGGAACACTTGGAATGAACGCTTTTCACAACGTAATGCTGGAGTGAAATAGAACGTTTGTGTACTGCGCACTCACTGCGTCATTATTTCTTTATTCCATCCTCACCTACGCTCTCTTTTATTTTAATAATGATAAAAAGTGTTGATCACTTTTTTCTACCATCGCGCCTTTCTACTGCTCTCTGTGAACCCCTCCTTTACCAACGTTGATGCCACCTCCTCGGTACAACGTTGTCCTCCAAAGACAGAAGCGCTGATTATCGCCGATGAAGTAATCCTCACATATCTTTACCACTCATCACCTCCGGTCCATACCCCTTTCAGGCCATTACAACCAAACCTTTCTTACATTCCTCACTTACCATCTCTCTATATCTTCCCAATTTAGAAGACATCCCTTCAAAAATACTACTTGATGTCCTTTCACAGTTCCCCCTGCCCTCTACTAAGGGTCTTAAACGCCCGACCCTTTGGGAAGCCGCCATCACATCCTCACGAAGTAGACGTCTCACTCCTTCTCTCCCCTTAATCCCATAAATCCGTGCAATTGTTTTAGGAAATCAGAGTCACGCCTCACTCTTTTGTGACTGGAAATTAATCCCCATTCAAAGAAGAATGCTTATTTAGTTTAACTTCTGCCATCTCTCCTTCCTATAATCCTCTTTAAATCCATAACATTTGTATGACCCCATCCCTTCGGCGTGCTACTGTTCCCAAGGATATTACCTGTACAGTACAATATTTCTACTTATCGAATTTTTGATACTCTTCCTTGTACTTCCAATGACCTATATCTATAAACACTCGACTTGCTTAGTTTTGAATGATCTGTAATACCAGGCCTACACCACAGCTGCCACTTCCCTCTTCTCTTCACACCCCTCAGATGTCCTCCTTCCCACCACACCAGTTGTCTCTCTTCCACGCAAATGGGAAAATCTACCATTCACCATTACATATTCCCCAAAACAGTTGAAAGCTTCTCAACAGTCTACTCTAACCTACCTTGTAGATCAGGGGTTCTCAGCCTTACTTAGCCCATTCACCCCTTTCACCATTTGTCAGAATGTCATTCCCCCCTCCTTTCCAAGATTGTCTGTTTCAAAAGGTGCATTCTAAATAATATGCAAATATTACTAAAAACCCTTTTATTTTTTCCAAATTAGTATATATTTTTCCCAAATTAGTATAAATCCAGCCCAGGTGACAGGCCAGATAGGCCAAAACCTATAATTGCTTTCCTCACCCCGTAAGCTGACTGTGGTCACAAATCACCCCCAGAAATCCCAAAATTCCCCCCTGGGGGTGAATTTCACCCCTAATGAGAACCCCTGTTGTAGATCATTTAACTTCAAAGACCCTAATTTCAACCTCAACGCCATCCACATCTTAATGCTCTCGAATTCCATTCTCTACCTGTCTGTACCCCCTACATCTCTCCAGACCATAATCGGCTGATCGCAGAAGTAGAATTTTGCTCTTCTATCCCCAACTGTCGAAAAACAGATCGAACAACGAACACATTGATGTGATACGGCACTTGCACCCAATGGCAGTATTCTTTATATTGAACCTATTCATGCAAGTATGGGTTGAAGGTGCCTTTCCCCACCTTTTAGAGAAAAGCAGTCTTACTTCCTCCAAACTGAAAAAAATAGGATTTCTCCAAATAGATATCGTACTGTCGATCTCATAGATTGTCTTTATTAACTCTTAGGGGAAGAATTGCGACTTTCCTGAGGACTGGAACACCACTCCTTCCTATCGTTCCTTCAATCTGCCTTTCGCGCTGGCTGTAGTACCACATTTTATTGCAAACGGAAACAATGGTGTACATTCATTTGCAAACAATCTGCATGTTTTTATATACTTTTTGGAATTAGAAAAACGCGTGACAAAGCCTGGCAGTGATGGTACCAACGTTAACTTCCGTAGAGCCTTATCCATCTTCATGTCTCAGTTTTTATCCCACAGAACTTTCTGAGTGCATGTGCGCACGTCCATGTCCTCCCCCTCCCGACATACTCAGAAGGAGTCCTTCTAGGAAGGGTTCTCAGCGTCCTCATCATTACTTTAGCCGTTGGGATTATAGTTATACGTTCTCCTCCTGAAGTTGACGCCAGGTTGTACGTCGACGATAGAGTTCTTGTATGGGAACTCCCCCCTCCCCTGCCCACACCAAACGCCTTCTCCACCCTAGAAATAACTGGCAATGCCCTCCCAGTCACAACACTTACCTGGGTTTCCTAGTTGCTTACTCTCTACACCCTCCTGTACGTCTTGCTATGTTGTTGCAAATCCAAACACCATCTGACATCATCTGACAGTTTTCTGATCATCTTTTTATTCTTCCGCCATCTACAGTTACGTGGAGTAGGCTATGAATCTGTATCTCCTACTGAAACAGTATCTAGATTTCTCCTTCCCGTCAGCTTCAGTCTTTATCGTCGAACTGTGCTCTTCTTCCCGCATTACAGCTTATTTTTATTCTCCCCTTTCTCTTCCTTTATAGTCATCTTTAACTCTTGCAGCACCCAAGAAACTCTTTCCAACCTCCATTCCCTCCATCTATTGATACAAGAAATTTACTCATGGTTCATTGCAATTTTCTCGTGCTTCAAATCAGTGTCCTTTTCCTGGTATCATCTCCTGTCGGCGTTACTGACAAAGAATAAGTTGACAAGTCAGCTCGGGATGTAGCATCGATACCGTATTAGATCTGTATCTCATTCTCTGGTCCACACTACAAAACTTCTTCCAAAAAAATCTGGGAGGAACATCCGGGAAATCAGCTAAAGACTCAAACCTCATGTTCGGTCATGCTCCTTTTCCTGTTAATCTAACCGACGATTTGAAACAGCATTGACTCGCTTAAGGGAGTGTCGCATCACTTTATAGAGTAGGTGATTTTTTTCTTCAAATAGGTGTTTAATGAATATAGGTATAAATACCCCTTACATTAGTGTGTAATTCCTCAGGGTATTGTTGTCGTAAGAGGCGACAAAAAACGAGACGGGGGATGGGATTAGGAGTCCTGCTACTTGTAGCCCCAAAGGGGACATTCCTAAAAAGGTAAAGGCATAAGAGGGTCTGGGAGTTTTCCAACCAGTACCCTAAGGTTTGGGTCTTTTAATGTGCGTGGATGTGGTACAGATGAGATTAAAAGGGAAGAGATAGGGAGTATGTTTGTTACAAGAGAGATGGATGTGCTGGCTTTGAGTGAAACTAAAATGAAAGGGAAGGGCGAGTGTGAGTTTGGGAGTGTAGCTGGGAGGTACTCAGGGGTGAAGAGGGGACGAGGGAGAGAAGGGGTGGCTATACTAGTAAATGAAGAGATAAGTAAACGTGTAGTGGAGTGGAAGGAGGTTTCATCAAGGTTGATGTGGATGAAAGTGAAGCTGGGAAGGGAGATGTGGGTTTTTGTAAGTACATATGGGCCTGGTAGTGAGAAGAGCGTAGAGGAAAGGGAGGCTTTTCGGGTAAATTTAAATGAGTGCATAGAGGGATTAGGGAGAAAATCAATGTAGTTGTATTGGGAGACCTTAATGCTAGGGAGTGGTTGGGAAGTATGAAGTTCAAGGTAAAAATCGTAGTGGAGAATTGATGGTGGAGATGTGTCTTGAAAGAGAATTGATAGCAAATACAGTGTTTAGGAAGAAAGTCAAACAAAAGTGAATATTTAATGAAGATAAAGTGAGCTCTATTGAAGCTCTAATTAATGGAAAATCCTTCCACATTCAGCTTGGTATGAAATGAAAGCTTAGAGTCTGGGGAACAAATCTTATTGAATATATATTTTTAAACTAATACCTCTGATTTTTTATTAATTTGTTTTTCTGGATAATTAAAAAATGATGTAAAATTCAGGTTTTATAAAAAAAATTCTTTAGAAAATAAATAGCATGATGTTTATTTTCAAATGAAACAAAAATGACAAAAATCCATAACCGAAGATATTACAACAGAAAGAACAAAAACATAAACTTTACAGGACGGGGAATAAATTTTCGCGAACATTTGTTTGATGGTTGTGATGTGTAGCAAATCTCCAATTTCCTCTTTGCTGATGAGGTGTGGGGTGACGGTGAGTAGTGTGGCATGGGTGGTGGAGGTGTAAGGTGGGCGTGGCTAGTAAATGCTTGCGGAGTGCTGGGCGCAGCCTTGCTGCTTTTCTCCGCTGCGGTTAAATTTCATTCATTGTAAGTCATTGGAGACGCCCACGTACGACCGCGCAGATTTTCATTGACTATTCGATACCGTCGGGGTTTCCGCTCGGTTAAAACCGCTAGTGTGAACAGGGCCTGACTCATACCACTTCACCTCATACCCCCTTTATGATCTTCGATATGAGCACAATATTGTCCTTAACGGTAGAAGCGTTCGGGAAATATTGGCGACGAAATATAGATGCAGTATACTTTCTGGTTTATAACAAGATAGGTTAGAATAATAGATTAATACATAAAAGAATGAATAAGTGGGTAGCTATGTTGAACATAGGAAATATGTGTAACGTGCTAGATACACTGGAAAAATAGATATATGTTTACAAGTTGTGTGGAAATAAAAACCCAATAATCTTCAATAATGAATTAAGGAACGGAAAATTCTCGAACTCTTTTAGTGTAGCCACAGATTTTACCCAAAGCTTACTACGTTAATCTTTAAGAGAGAGCGGGAGGTTTCCTCTGTTGAATAAAATTGCTCGGCGGGGGCCACAGAAAAAAAAAAAAAATCTCCGAATCCGCAGGTCCATTGAAACAGTTTGAAACGCATTTCGTATCGGGTGGCATGACACCTGCTTCATTGACTGTCGCCATGGAATTTTATTCATCCCCATGACGCACCATCGGTAGTGAAGGGCTGAAGGTCATTCGGTTTAACGTCGCGAACTCCTCCCTATCAGAAGGCTAAGACGGTGCCCCTTAAAGAGGACTTTGTACCCTGGAATTTAATGAGCCATGATGTGACGTCTGTCACCACTCTGTTGCCGTCTTTCTTTCGTGCTTTTACTTTCGTTTAGTAACTCTTTCACTTTGTACTTTCCTTTCAACATTCTCTTTGTTACGTATGAAAGTCACTAACAATTTTAGTCGAAAGGTCCTGTGCCTCCGATCTCCGACTTAGTCAAGTTCCACTTATTATCTTATGTATAGGAGAGGGGAAATTAACGGTGGATATTTTTCCTTGATTTTCTTCACGAATTCTTCTACAACGTGATTATCTTAGGTACGCCAGAGGACTCCCCTCGAGAACACTCAATTTGTGTCCTAGGTAATTTCTGCAATGACGTGATGATTTCTTTAGTCCAATAATCCTTAATTTTAGATTTAAGAACCTCCCCTAAGGGCGTGGTCTTACAATCGTGAACCAATTGGATTTTCTCCACCCTTCAATCAGATCCGTCGTTACAACTTCGCATGCAATACTGCTTACTCAAGCAATTTGAATTCACTGTACATTGACTAGGTTTACATATTGTATACATCAGCAAAATCATGAAGAAATAAAATCGAGTCCCCGGCGACTGCTTGTAAACATTAGGCGAGTTTGTGCAACTCGCCTACGAACTGTTGTTTACCAAACACCCGACTCATAAAAATTAAATCCTCACCAACTACCCCTCTACCTCACTTGTCTATCTTTATCTACGATCCTCTTACACATGACTTTGGTCCAACTCACTGGCGGCAGGGTTCGAACCACCGTCACCTCGACCTCCGCCGTATGTAGCGACGCTCTAACCCGTCCAAATTCAATTAATCTCTTCCAAGTCGTGTGTCATCCTATTATTACTGTGGCCTCCAGAACAAAGAGAAGGATGGGACGATCTCCATCGCCCTGTGGGAGAGATGGATGAGCAAAATTTGGAGGAAAACAGAAAGGAGTTGCATTGTTTTTACCTAAAAAAAATTGTTATTGTTTTTATTATAATTATTATTATTGTTGTAATTATTTTAAGAATCAGTGCATACAGCTTTACTGATGGTTTTGTTTTTCTCTTATTTTTTTTACAGGTGACGTCCAAACGCCCGTCCCAACCCATCCGCCCACCAAACCCAGCCCCCGTTTAGCAAAAGGCGTACATCACACACACACACGTAGCAAGTATGCCACAACTCTCCACGCCCGGCTGGAACACGCGTACGCACACTTAGGAAATGCGTACGTGCACCTGCAGATGCATGCAGCCACCTGCAACATGTCTTTCACCCCTGCAGCAGCGTACGTTCAACAGCATAATGCTCTCGAACCCCACGTGTTGTTGCGTACTTGTACGCCCACTGCGTACGTCTCTGTAATCTTGCGACAGCGTACTTGCCTTAAGTGGTTAAAACGTACTTGGGCAAACGCACGCGTGCACTCTGAACTATAACTACTACTACTATTTCTACTATCACTACAACTACTAATAATTTTATAATAATACTAACCACTACTGCTGCGTGTGTGGCCGCCGCAAAACTGCGTCGTTGCCACTACCCGCTCGCCTATTTATTGATAGCCGTTGACTTGGCTACAGTGACCCCACCTACAAAGTTTATTCTGGATTTTATTCGGCTGTTGAGAGAGAGCGGACAAAGTGGGCTGTCGACCTATCGAGACCTCATTTTGTCTCGCGAGTCTTCTCTCCCCCCCCCCTCAGCTGATTGGAATCGTCTTGTGGCACAAGAATGAAATCGAATCAGTCAAGGGCGTCAACATAGCGAAGAGCCTAATTAATTAAGAACAAAATTGGAATTGGCTTTGTGAAAAGAAAGAAATAATAATAATAATAAAAAGAAGACAAAGACGATTGGTCGGTCACGACCACACAACATTTGCCCAAGTGGCACACTGTACCACCGTTTCTCGGGTGACCTGGCCGCCAGGTACCCGGTAGGGTCAAGATGACCTTGATGATAGTAATGTTATTTTGATGGCGCCACCAGCTTTGGCATCATTCCCTGGAAATGACGTCAGAAATATGACGTCACTACGTGAAAACGTCATAAGTTGTGGCTTCATGCCGTGACAAGGATATAATATTTTGTGACGTTATTCCATGACAAAGACCATGTGTGGAATACTGGGTGGCTGCATCATTTTCAAGTAGTCAGTATTTTGGGAACATTAGTAACACCCCCCTACGGACCAGAGTCACGGAGCATTCTTTTGTGATTGATGACTAATCTCCACCCAAAGAAGAATGTTGGTCCCTTTCAACAGGATGGGTCATCCCTTATTATTGTTAATAAACACTCGTTCATTTCTTCTTTTACCAACTCCATGGCTCCACTTCGGAGCAAATCTCTGAGAATGCTCTGGTAATCCATTATCGGCAACAAAACACAACAGAGAAATAACGTCATGATTTGCAAAGTTATTCCCTGGCAAAGGTATTCTGTGACATCTTTCTAGGACCTCACAGAAACCACATAATGTTCTTGATTCCAGTCTAAGGTGTTGACCCTAAGATAGGTTGGCGTTTGTGAACACAGCCTGCTCATCGGTTGACACTGCCTTCCTAGATGCCCAACCCATAGGGCGCAGTGTAGTGACGTCATATTAGACAGCCACAAGGCAATTTTATTCAGCTGAAGGGTGGGAATTAACGTAACCTTAACGGGATCTTGGAACCACCTTCAATACGCTGAAAATCTGCTCGGATTCTGTAACGAGCAATACAGTGCAGCACAGTAATTAAAGGGGGGTTGATCTCCGTAAGATGTCCACTATTTGACGTTTATATGTAGTGCACTTAATACATACATACATACGTACATACATTCATTTTTGTTGATTCACACACACACGCGTGCACATACGGCCATGAAGAATATACTCATGCATACGCACCCATCTATGTACGCACTCTATTTGCATTTATGCTTAATATATTGAAAAGGAGTCCACAATGTATAAAATTGTCAGGGTGTAGAATTGGGTGCAGACGACAAAAAGGTATTCTGTACATCGTGTGCGTGTGTACACCCGACCGCATCAGGAAGACTAGAGTATTGGTACGGAGTGAAGTACGCTCGACTGCTAGATACCAGAGCGGACACAACGAAAGGATATGAAAATGGTAGAAAACGAAGAAAAAGGAGAGAGAGAGAGAGAGAAAGAAGAGGGAGTTAAATTATGTGATTTCAAGAACTGTTACTTATTGTAGTAATGATAGTTTATTATAATTTTCAGCATGTGTTGTATTTTTGCATATTTTATTATGTGTCTGTCTTTATGTCGGTATTATTTATAAGGTCAGTTATAACGTGCAAGCGTGTGTAATTTAGTAATTGATATACGCGTCTACATAATAAACCTGTATGTATGTATGTATATGTATATACACACAAATGTAAACACATACGCAATGGATTTTTTATGCTTGTGTGGAAAGTGTGAAAAGCTAAGATTGGTTCCCGGTTCGTCTTCAGAAGAACCAGTGTATTCACCAACGCTTAACGTTAAAAAAGTATATAAAGAAACTTTGTCAACTTTTACTATAACGTCCACAAAACACTTGAGTTCGTCCATTGTGAAAATAGCAAATCTATAGGTATTGTAAATGATGATGGTTATGATGAAAGTTTACCGGACAAAATACTGGAAGAGTTCAAAGTTGACGCTTTTTTTTTTTTTTTTTTTTATCTCATTATGTCAGTCGAAATTCTGTGCATTTAGACAAAACTTATATCAGCGTCGGTGGAGTCCAGCGCCATAAAGAACTCCAAGGAAATGAAAATGTGTTCTTGGCAGTGGTGGTAGACACAATACAACATCAACAACTTCGAGAATGTTCTTTTTGTGGTCCGGTGCCGTTCCTGGTCTGGTCAATCTGTGCACCATAAAACCTAACTAGTCCCCTATCCTCTTCTCCATTTTGTTTTATCTCCCCCCCCCCTCTCTCTCTCTCTCTCTCTCTCTCTCTCTCTCTCTCTCTCTCTCTCTCTCTCTCTCTCTCTCTCTCTCTCTCTCTCTCTCTCTCTCTCTCTCTCTCTCTCTCTTTTTCAGCCACGCCCCCTCATACGACTCTTCAGTACACTAGCGGTAGAGTCCCCTTCTGCTGTTCTTTTTCTTTTTTGTAATTTGACGATTTTTTTATGTCTACAGATGGTAATGACCATATTTTGAGGGGGAATATATTATATTTTTTTCTAGGTCCTGTGCTTTAAGAATTATATATAGTGACCTTGCTCTGACCGAATTGAGGTATTTGTATGATTTTTGTACTACCGTTTGGTGTGGCTTTCTTTAGCAATCGTCTTAAGATGAAAACTCTGTGCAAATATTTTCATTAAAATAGAAAAATTAATTTTCTATTTCTGGTGTGGAACTTTGATTCCATTCTTGTGTCTTATTTTAGCTTGAGGTAATTGCCATTCATTTAACTAATTCTTTCTAGTCCTGGAAAATGAGAAACAAAAAAAGGCATTTCTTATGTTTGAGTGTTCAATAAATATGCTAAGTGTTCAGTAAATATTAAGTGGCTCAGTAAAGATACGAAGTGGCTGAACTAAAAAGACGCTCACTTTACCCTCGTGACATACTGTATAGATTTCATTTTGGCAAACGCCCGCCCGGCGATTGTACGAGGTCAAGAACCTTGTACGAGGTCGATTGTACGATGTTACGAGGTCGAGAACCTTGCCCAGAACGAGGCCTCAATCGGTCGGGACCTGCCGCCACGCGGCTGTCAAATAAAATCTTGCGCTTGCCATAATATAAACCGTACAGTGAGACACTGAACCATAGGGGCGCTTAACCAAACAGCTGCGTTTTCTCTTTAAAGAGTTGAAGTCTGTTTATAAATAAGTCGGCGAATATTTTCTCTGTTTTCATGCAGCCATACTCACGATTAGGTTTAAGAGATTGTAGTCAAGGTGGGGAGGTTATTTGCAAGTTAACCATTGTGATTTGTAATATATAAGATGTAGGATAACCATGTCACACCGAAGGATTAGCATTTCCCGCGTGTATGCTTAATACGCGGAATACTTGTGCACATGCAATCATACGTAAATACACGTGTACACACAAACACGCAAGGACGGAGATCCGTATACACGAAGTCCTGTTCACCAAAGTGTCACAGTTCTGGAGTACGGCAGTTCATCGATGGACAAGTTAGCCCGAGTTCAAATCGCGTCAGCGCAAGGCTAACCTTGTGTCATGTTTTGGAAAATAAACCCCCTCACTGCCGGCAGGCAATTTTATTAAGAGAGTTGAAGCGGGTGAGAAAATGTGACCAACACCATGCCCTTCGTGTCAGGCGGCTGGGGTCTGCCCTCGCTTTGTCCACGACTAATAAAATCGTCTGACGGTGTGCGGAACGGGGTAGGAGTTAAAGTGTTATACCGTGAGGAAGGACTTAAAGGGATTGCCCGAAGTTTCTACGCAAGCCCTTAAGATTCATGCGTTGCATGACGACAAGTCAAGACTTATTTCAAAGTCGCGGCCTTTAAGTGGTCCTATACTAAAGTTACTATGTATGACAGTAGATTACAGGTGGTAACCTCAGTAGGTCGTATCCCCAGTGTGTGTACATAAATGATATACAGACCCTCAAATTAGAACTGTTGCAATGCCTCACTATTCCTCTCCCCTCCCCCCGTATGTTCCTTTGCGCCCCCCCCCATCCTCCCCCCCCCAAAAAAAAAAAAAAAAATCGAGCTCCCGTTGATTTAGGGTTTCTTCGTGCCCATTATGTCTGCATTTTTTTCGTTCTTTTTCGGTTCAGTATTCTAGTATTTTGTGTAGGTTAACCCGTATCTCATTTTTTCTCTTCTTTTTAGTTATTTATCTCGTTCAGGCATAAGTTACGGGACTTATGTTAACTAATATATACCTTGTTTTTTCCTCTAATTATCTGTTCAGATGAGCGGAATGCAATTAAGAGCTTAGCAAAATACAAGTGTAAGAAAGCGCTTTAATGCCGATTTCATTATTTGCCAAATAATATAAAGCTGTTCAAGTGGGAATTGTGAACAATCACTCCGGCGTTGATTTACAGCCGCACGTTCACGTCGCACGCTTGCACGTGCTAAAGCACACAGAAGCCCGTTGACGTCACGGACACTTTCCTCACTTCCGTCGTGAATTGTGTAAGGAAATACCGACATTCGGACGTGGTGTACTTCCCGTCCTCTCTTACACGGGCCCTACACGGTTCAATATTATTGCGCAATATTTCTTATTGTACAATATTTTTGACGGTGTAAGGATGGTACTGAAGAATGATAATATACTTGAAGACTTCAAATACACAGTACAACACGTGTACCTCTTCAATACCATTTCTGCACAGTCAATAATATTGTACAATACAGAATATTGTGCAATAATATTGATCGTGTACGGCCCGCTTTAGGTGCGCTATATTGAGGTTCCTCCACTGTGTTTACGCGATTTGCCTCTGGTGTAAGCAAACACATTGATGCCCGTTCTCCTCCAATGTTTGACTGTTTACGGCGGAAGTGCGGAGAACTACACTTGTCAACACAAGTTCTAAAGAACTTGGAATTTATGGAGTGTCAGCGGGTCGTGTCGTATGGGAAGGGTTGGTATGCCTGGTTGTGAGGTGCCTTTGTATATCACCATCGTTTGCGTGAGGCTTCTGCTTTTATTTTTGTTAACCTGGTTGTGAGGTATCTCAGTATTCCGCAGTCGATTGCTAGATGCGCCAGTAATTCATAATCTGATTGCAGATGCCTCCGTATTTCGTAATGGCGTAACTTCGTCTTTATCGTACTTTGAGGCGAAAAAAGAAGCGAAATTAATTGCCCAAATAATCGAAAAAAAAGGGAAGTGAGCAACTCAAAATGCCTCAAAAAACCCACTCATCAATAACCTATGCAAGGTGAACAATCATACATTAATAGTTATATATATATATATATATATATATATATATATATATACATATATATACATATATATATATATATATATATTATGTATGTATACACGTATACGTGTTTGTGTATGTGGGAAGAGATTAATCACCTTCAATGTTTAGAAGAAATATAACTCTTTTAACTAGGTTTAGAATCTTGCTGGATTCAAAAGCTACAAAAACCACCATTTGATTTGTCACACACACACACACACACACACACACACACACACACACACACACACACACACACACACACACAGAAACAAATAAACAAAAACACACACAGCATATACATTTTACCTCTTATATTCATGTGCATTAAAAAGGCATCCTTCTCCTACCCATTCGCCCTCCTGAGGACAATTCCATCCCAGCCTTCCCCTTAGCGCTGGCACTCACTTGCAGACAGATGGTGCCATAGCCCATGTTAACCCCGTCAGTACTATGCCACACTGTATAGATAGTAGTGTTTCAGTCGGCAGACATTTTTATTATGCAGGTGTTGTATTAAAATCGTCTGGCACCAGGGAATCTATACAATGAAGATTGGCATAGGAGATTCCGGGGTCAGATTTTATTTTATTTGATTTGATTTTTTATATATATATATTTTTTTCGTTTCCCGGTTTGCTTCACTCGTTTTGACTGGAAATACAGAGCTACAGGCAGACTTGTGCAATTTGCCCCAATAAAATTGTATATTTACAATTGTTCCATTTTATTAACCTTTTATAAACTCTCACATATTTGTATATATGTGTACATACACTGTAAACATATATATATATATATATATTATACATATATATGAATATATATATATGAATATATATATATATATATATATATATATATATATATATATATATGAGTGGAAGGATGGTGAGGTAAGCACCAGGAACCGTTGGAGTTTTATTACTAACGTTTCGTCCTGAAAGGACTTCCTCTGATGAAGTCCATATATATATATACATATATATGCTAATAAGAACACGGGTACGTGTGTTCACTTATGCAAAGTAGACCACTTGGAAAAAGAAACTAACGAAGCAAAGCGCTTTCGTATATTACATCTTCAGTGCTCTCTAGGGGGTAATTGGTCGGTATGCTTATTCAAAACTGTCCTAGTCCCCTTTGTATCATGTATATAATGTCTATGTATTCCTATCACTATGTACTTGTTGCACTGAAGATGTAATATACGAGAGCGCTCTGCTTCGTTAGTTTCTTTTTCCAAGTGGTCTACTTTGCATACATATATATATACACATATATATACATATACATATTCATATACATATATATATATATATATATATATTCAGGCGTCTCATATCACGTGTGAAGGTCGCCAGTACCACATAGATGAGTCTCCATAAACCCCCGAGCAGTGGAAGGTAAAACTCGAACTGAGGGTGCATCAACTAAAAAACTATCACGCCGTTGGACCTTCTGCTTGTCGGGTGAGTGCTTCCATTTGCACCACGGCCGGCAGCTTCCAGCGATCAGCCGTATGGGGACCATTTCCCTCGCCCCTCTGACACTAGTGATATGTTATTACTTGATATTGTTATGATCCTTGCTCCAAGATCAGTGTACTTGGCAATCTACAAAGCCTCAACCAGATATGTTAGCATCAAGAGAATTGGAAGAGATCGAGTTTCGGTTAGTATAATTTTACTAAAACGCACGATTTTTTATAAAAAGTTAGACTTATGGGGGTTAAGAATAATGACCTATATTACTAAAACAAAATGGCAAAACAAACACTTGTACATGTGTTAGGTAACCAGTACTGCACACCAGAATTAGCTGTCACGTGGACACATAGTGAGAGCTTGGCGGTGGAGTCGCTGTTCAGAGCAAAAGTTTGGATGGTTTGAAAGACCTGGTGGGTAGCGCTGGCACTTTCCACCCTGTTGATATTGCCCATGCCATTTCATTGTTTCGCTTTCTGTCACGACCCACCTATGGTGGGCCAGGCTAGTCGCGACCCAAAAAAAAAAAAAAAAAAATAAAAACTGCGCAGCTAGCACGAGAGTTCAGACAGGATAATTAAACTCTTCGTTAAAATCAATTATTATTTACAATAATAAAATAACATAAATGGACATAGAATAAGAAAACTGTAGCAATACACATTTAGCATAAAAATAAAACATATGTTTCATGAATTACATGGGTACTTAAACAATTATCATTTTGTTTCAGTTTTAGGCTTTGTACGTCAAACTTGGAGTGGTAGACAGACAGTCTTGATTTAGGTGATAGAGGACGCGCCCAACGTCAATCGTACGTAATGGTCTTGATGTCTCGGGACGAACAGGTAATTTGTGGAGAGAATCACGTGCGATTATCTCCGGTAGTAGTGGGGAGACATTTATGGTTGTTGGGGAACACGTAGATGATATGTTCGTGTCTCGTAGTGATGAAATAACAGAGAAAGAGAGAGTGTGTGTAGAGTCGTACTTAGCTTTAGTCAAGTAGGAGTTTGGAGGATGTCCAAAATAATTCGGAAAAGCGAAGGCTTGCACTTCTCGTGGAGATTGCCAATTCACGGGTTCGGTACTTGAAGATCACGTGGTGCAATAGTAGAGGTCCAAAGGACTTGTTTAGTTGAATTGTCGTAATCGACGAATGTAGAAGACAAATCTACGCATTTTTCAGATAAACCGTGGGCGTCTACTTCTTTTCTTGTCTTCACTCTGCTCTCAGTTTTCTTTCTCGGTTCTTCTTTTCTTGTCTCTTAGCTTTCTCTTGTATCTCTGTTGTCTCTGCTTGGGTCTCCGCTCTGGTTCTTTATGTCGCTCTCTGCCTAGCCTTATATAGCCCGGAAATTCGTGATTACGTTTCCTGGATGTCAATACATACTTAAACTAGGTAGTTCAACTACTTCTAACTAATGGGAAAGAAGAACATGATTTCGCGCTAAATTATGTAACGTTTTCTGAGCTTGGCGTCATCTGACAAAACGTATTCGAAACGTCCCAACAAACGGGTATTGCGCAGTGGCTTGTTTTATAACATACATTTGGATGTACACACATACATATGAAATATATACAAAATTTCTTTCCACAAGTGGCATTAATGATAATACACAACACATATTCACGCAAGGCGTGCCTTAAAAATACAAACAAGAGACTTTATTCACGCAAGGGCCTGACACAGCACAACCACAGGATTCTATTCACTCTAAGGACATGGCACTTTCCAAGAGTTAGAGGACGATCTGCGCCGTAGTCTGGAACGTGGTTCATACCCACATAAGATGTTAACGGATAAGCGCCAGGGCCAAGGAAGTGGGACAGGGTGTCCAATGTAAGTTTGGCAGCTCCATTTCAATATCTCGCTTTTGTGTTGGGTGGTCAAGGTCAGTGGTTCTTAACCTATGGTTCAATGGTTCCTTGTGGGCCACCGTGGTTCACAAACAGTGCCACAAATAAAAAACTAGTGATAGTGGATGTACTAGGGCTCTATCCACTAGTGATGGAATTTCTAGGAAGCTAAAGAACAGCAATACATAAGAACGGGGTACATAAGGAAAAAGGTTGAGAACTCCTGGTCTAGGTGATGGTAGTGCTTCCGGGGTGGGTCTGTAGCTGCTTCTGCTGGTGACCACAGTTTCGATCTCGCACCAAAAGATGACATTCAGAGCGGTTAAGTGAACCTGGAGGACTCAGGGTTTCTCAATATGGGGGAAGAGGAGTTTTCAGGGGCTACAGAATAAAATTAGAAAAAAAAAATGAGAGGTTACTGGAAGCTGCAGAAGTTCTATAGGTCAGACTGATATACATGAATCGTGAATGCTGGGAATAGAAAACTTACATAAAATTTTTCAAGGTTAAACATTCATTAAACTTTAACTTCTGTTGCATGATGGCTAAATAGGAAATTATTTCTTTATGAGCATACATGCACACAATATAAGAAAAAGGAAATGTCCTTTATCCAGTATGAAAATAACACTTTACCAAGAACTCAACACGTGACATTTTTCTATCATCGATGATTCGAAATCGTCTTGATATCGAGAAACTGGCAACCTTCGTCTCATTGACGACGCAAGAACCGAACATCCACAAATTGGTAGAATTGCTACGTTCGTAGTGATTCCATTGAAAAATATTACTAGACATCTTGTAGTGTGAATATTTTTTAATAAAATTTTCATATAGATTATGAAAATCGTTGGTTTAAAAATGGAGGAGTTTAGAGCCCATATTTTCTTTTCAAACTACAATTATTGCTTTATTTACTTCCCAAGATGCGGTGGTCAGAAGGGCCACGAGGGGGTTAGGGTGGGAGAGGAGAGAGAGAGAGAGCGAGAGATAGAGAGGGAGAGAGTCTACTATAGATATAGGATGTCTCTTTGGCTCTTCATATTATAGAATCACGTGTTAGATTCGTGATTTGTATATCTATCTATCTATTCTCTATACAAAAGGCTTTCCCCCCTTGTAAGGGAGGTAGCCAGCCAAGGTATGCCCCCACCCATCCCACTCCTATCCATCATCCATTTGTTTCTGTTTCATCTTAGTTTATCTTAAATCAGTAAGTGTGTAGGATAATAGGCATGGGAATGAATTCAGGCCTTCTAAGCAGGAATGAGTCATGAATAAAAAATGAGCGTAAGTGGGGCTCAGTTAAGATTTCTCCACATACAAAGAAATGTGAAACAGGGTGAAAGAATTGGGGCGATGAGATTACCTGTGCTTAAAGAATCTGTTATAAGACAGTCATTGGGGTCTTTCTGTGAGTGTTCTGAACTCTGTCGTCAATGTTGACATAGGCCTCTGCTACCGAATACGAAAGTGAGGGGAAACGAATTGTCTGGTTGTGATCCAGGGGTGGTGTGGGCAGATGAGATACCAGCAGCCTCCTCTTCTCTAACTGGGAAACTTCAGGTCGAACAAGGTATAATTATGGAAATGAAAGCATAATTCATAACTTATAACTCTGCATTATTACCACATTTTCCTATCTCCATGAACTTGATTTAAAGCGTGAGCATGCTTTATCATTCTAACTCATTGTAGCTAACCGAACTGGAAGGCCGCCCACAGCAAAATCACCTTAACCACGGTAAGATATGAGCTGAAGTAAACAAAAGACCGGAGGGAACAGAAACTCTCCCAAAAGATGAGTAAAAGCAGCAACGACTGCAACAGCACTGTAGGAGAGAGGGCAAACGCAGAGTATGGGATCCAATATATTTAACGTTTCGCCCAGCAGGGGTTTGAGAGGCCAAACGCAGAGTATGGGATCCAATATATTTAACGTTTCGCCCTGAAGAAGCCCTGCTGGGCGAAACGTTAAATATACTGGATCCCATACTCTCCGTTTGGCCTCTCTCCTACAACTCTCCCAAAAACAAAACCCCTCTGT
>NW_027467664.1:35000-50000 GCF_046742065.1 Oratosquilla oratoria | reverse complement strand
ACTCCCCGCCCACGAGAGTTGGAGTAACACCCCTCAGCGCTGCGATACTGATATTATTTCAGCCCAGGGCGAGGGTCGAACCCGGACCTCCGTAGTGGCAGGCCAGAGCTCTAACCACAGCGCCATGAGAGGTGTGTGTGTGTGTGTGTGTGTGTGTGTGTGTGTGTGTGTGTGTGTGTGTGTGTGTGTGTGTTTTACTTAAAGTCTTCAATGGATGATATATGCATTTAGTGAATGTGCCCCTGATGCAGAAAACACATATTTTGACAGCATCAAGTTGAAAATTTGACTTAGAGTAATTTTATATGAATTATCTATTTAGAATGATCTTTAATAAAAACTGCAACCCTTTTTTTCAATATTCCCTCATATCTAATTTGTTGGTAATCAACTATGGCCTAAGTTACAAAATCAAGCAATGTGTACTTAATTATAGTTCCCATTATATTATTTCTACTGTAAAATAGGAAAACAAAGGATCTGTGGTACTTTACAAAGGATTACAAAGGCGGAGCATGCCGACAGGAGACCTTTTGGTCCATAC
Source organism: Oratosquilla oratoria (assembly GCF_046742065.1). Lineage (NCBI taxonomy): Eukaryota > Metazoa > Arthropoda > Malacostraca > Stomatopoda > Squillidae > Oratosquilla > Oratosquilla oratoria. Next base: position 49,456 of record NW_027467664.1, on the reverse strand, counting down.
CTTATGCTCAAAAGGCAAACACTGGAAGGGTTGTAAAGTTTAATACAAGTAAAAGGATTTCTTCTATAAAAGCGTGGCATACGGAACCGCGGCTTGAAGGTACCAATTTGGCAGGGTTTAGGCGCCGAGAAGATTCCGCGGAGGGAGGGACTGGTACCTCCGGTAGCGTAGGAGACCTTCGGGCTCGATCCATGCGTCAGCGGCTGAGGAAGGTAAAGCGAGGTTCCAGGCGATGATTGGTGCTTCGGGAAGATGGCGAGAGAGAGGGCTACTGGGAGAGGTGGTGATGCTCGTCGTTTGGGCTCCGAGGAGGTCAGTGGAGTGGACTAGTTAGGTAAGACCACCCGCTCGCGCGGGATCGGTTTTTGTGAGAGGGGAAGAATGTCTGTAAGAATCGAAAAGATAGTAGTGTATAAAAGAGGGCTATTGCCAAAATGAGCTTTTTCGTGAGCAATTAGGGGCGGTTTATGGTCGTGGCTCGGGAGAAATGGACAGAGAGCTTGGACGGCGGCGCCGACGCCTGGGATTAAAATCACCAAAAGTTGAGAAAATGGTAGGAGGCGTAGTAGTAGAGAAAGGTTGAAAAAAACAAAAAACGGAAAAACCTTTAGTGGGAGGTAAACTGAAATGAGAAGATGTAGTATAAGAGAAAGTTAGAAAGGAAGCGAATTTTAATTGAAGAAAAAGTACGTGTTGATGTTTGTGCGTGGGGCGTGGCTATGTTCGTGAGAGGTGTGTGTATGCATCTTACGGGAAGCGGGTAGAGTTCACTTCACGCGTGTGGCGATGCTGATTAACCCCAGCTAGGTAGCGCGGTCCTGATTAGCTCCAGGTTGGGCATGAGCGGTCCTGATTAGCCCCCAGGTTGGGCTTGAACGTTGAGTGGGCGATATCCGAAGCGTAGTCAGGAGAGTGGATCCGATGACAGTGCGAGGGGGCAGGCGGGCGGGTGTTGTTTTATCTTTCTCCTTCCAAGCACAACTCTGAAAGCAGAGAATTACGTGACTTGGGAATTTTGTGTAAATGTCAGAAGTGTAAACCCGCTCGCCAGCGTCAGCTAAGAGTTCAGGCGTGGGTGCGGGTCGGTCGACCGGAGAGGCTCCCCAATTCCTTCCCCACTACCGCCCGGCGAAGAATTAAGGGCTCTGAATCAGAGGTGGATTAGGGCGACCTCTGCTAAACCAGCGAGCATGTGTGCTTGTATCTCTCTTTTCTTCCAAGCACAACTCTGAAAGCAGAGAATTACGTGACTTGGGAAATGTGTGTATTTGTCTTTGGTGTAAACCCGCCTGAAGACGTCAACGGAGAGATCAGCTTTGTGTCAAACCGGCCACAGCAAAAGAGAAAAGTCTCCTATGCCGCGACCGGCCAGCAAAGATTCCTGGGCACTTGTTGAGAGAGCTGGAGTGGAGAGCGACGTCTGATTTCTGCGAGTGCCGAGTTGGTTGGGGCTTCAGGATATTCTCATTTGGAATGCGGCAAGTAGCTTGTAGACGGTACCGCATTTTGAGCAGGTACCGATGTACGTCCTTCTCCTCGGTTGGTGATCCTTCGTCCGTCCAGCACTCCTTCAGTAACATCGGGGGTCCTCGTAAGCAGTGGCCATACAGTAGTTCAAAAGGAAAGTAACCAGTGGATGACTGAGATGCGTCCCTGTAGGCGAACAGTACTTCAGGCAGGTAGCTGTCCCAATCTTTGGAACGTTCGCTGGCGAGTTTACAGAGTGTGGTCTTCAACATACTATTGAAATGTTCCACCAGATTATTGGACTGGGCGTGGTAATGGGGCGTCAGATGCTGGTTGATACCCATCAGCTTCAGGATCGCGGTGAACGTAGCGCTTGTGAACTGAGTACCGTTGTCAGTGTCCTATCTTGGAGCAATTGTCAAACAGGGCCTCTATGACGGTGTTAGCACCGATGTGGCGCAGGGCTGCGGCGTCGGCTTAACTTGTTGCCTGATCCACTGCGGCAAGGAGGTACCGGTGTCCTTATCTGGACAGAGGAGAGAGGGGTGGCTCCCACCCTCCTTCATCTCCCGAACAAGTTCCTCTGATCTCACCCTACCTACATCGTTACTTTCCGTATGAACAATCATAACCGTGTTCGTCCGCCTTTGCTCCCTGATGGTCTGAGTACAATCGGCGATCCTACGGCCCGGTTGACATACAAGCTTGCAACGTCGTTTATTCTTCCGCTGAAAAATGTCGTCAACCTCTCTTTACCTTCCCCAGCCATTGATGCGTGGATCGAACCCAGAAGTCTCCTACGCTACCGAAGCTACCAGTCTCTCCCTCCACGAAATCTTCTCGGCGCCTAAACCCTGACAAATTGGCACCTTCAAGCCGCGGTCCCGTGTGCCGCGCTTTTATAGGAAATATCTTTTCACTTGTATTGAACTTTACAACCCTTCCAGTGTTTGCCCTCTAGCTAGATCCAGGACCCCCATCGCGACCTTCCTGACACTGTCATATCTAGCTTTTATTTTTTCAAGTTGTTTCTAGCCAATTTTCATGCTGTGGTAACTGTCTTAGTCATTTGAGTGACATAAAGGCTATAAGCGTGTTATAATAGAGATTTAGTCTTGTATTTACCTTTCCTTTAGCATTCTGGGTGGTCCTATTATTTCGTGACCAAACACAAATTAGGTTGTTTTGTATAGATGGTCTCTCCACGAAGATCAACAAAAGTAATCCTTGTTCCCAAATTTAATCCGGCTTCTAAGATGCACTTTTTTATCATTCTTTTTAAAGTACCATAAAACATCTCTGGAGCACCCTGGCCCGTATGCTCCTGGGGTGGAATAGCTTCAGGAGATCTGGTGCCTTAGCACATAAAGAAGACAAAATATATGTGTCTTTTCTTTGACAGAGGTGGAGGCTGTAAGAGGCTGGTAGATTGAGATAGACAAGTAGGTAGATAGAGGGGTAGGTGGCGATAAATTAATTTTACGACTTACATGTTTTGAAAACAATGGCCGCTAAGGAAATGCAGAATTGCATATTCTCGCTCACCGTCCAATGTTTGTAAATACAAGTTTGGGTATCGATAGAAGTGATGATATTGCGAAATGTAAACGCTAAGCCACTTTCGCTTCGTGACAAAAGTGCTTGCGTAAGCAGTATTGCTTAAGACAGTATAACAGCCTTTCTGATTGGAGAAAAGGGTGGAGGAGGAGAGAAATTATTGGTGCACGGAGGTAAAGTCACGCCCTTAAAGGGTGGCACTTATTTGTAACGGTCAAAGTTATTGGATGAATTAAATAGTGACGTCGAAGCAGACTTGGCTTGGTGAGTGTAAAAAGGATCCCAGGTGGGAGTCCTCTGGTGTACTTAATCAAACTAAGTTGTAGAAGTGTAATATTATTCGGAAGAAATGAAGAAGAAAATTTACGTTTAATTCACCCCATCCTTTTACTACGTGGCACTTGACTAAGTAGGATGAAAGAGGCATGGGGCCTACAGATGAGTGACGTACAATTATAAGAAAGTGAAGAAAATTGTAAGTGACTGAAGAATTGCTGAAAGTGTTAGTAGCAGCGGAACTAACAGGGGGCCCAGCTTAGCCAATGTCTTTATAACGGAGACATGGATAATAATTTGGTTGGGCTTACCAACGAATTAACAAATGCCACAAGTCTTAACATAACGTGATACGTCTGTGCAGGCTTTTGGTCCATATAAATACCCAGTAACGTTGTCCAGTGTCTTTCATTCACATACAGCTTAGCTAGGCGTATAATGAGTTATCTGCGATAGCATCTATATATTTCCTTCCATGAATGATTCCCAGAAAAAGAAGACTGTAATGTTGACACACCAGTAAACCTACATCTCATTACAAATATCAAGACTATCTTTTTTATTTCTCCTTGAGAATTGTTATGTTAATCAGATTTGTTAGGGATTCATCTTTCCGCTGATATACGACAAGATTGCTTCTAGAGCATAGGCAGGCGCGGATCCAGGAATATTATTTGGGGTGGGGGGCGAACCGATAAGCGATAACCGATACTTGAAACACGCCGATATTTTAACCCCAAGAATAATGCTGTTGGCTTGGAGATTGGTCCAGAAACCTAAGTCTGTTTTGCTCGTAATTGTATGTAAAATCATATGTAATTCACAAATATAATTCAAATCATAAATTCGCACTAAAAAATGTTTATCCAAGGAGAATCAAACTCGAGATGAGTGTACCATACTCGGGGCGTTTGGGGGGGGGGGGGGGCCTGGGCCACCCCCTTGTATCCGCGCCTGATCATAGGTGATATTATTCATCATCTTAGCTAACACTCTCATGTCTTTTGGGGCTCTTAGATTAAAGAAGCTAAGTATGGAGGGGTATTATCTCTTGGTGGATTCTTTGCTTGAGTGAAGGTGACCGCACACCAGGAATAGATGTCTCTAACTACAAGAGAGGGATCAGTATTTAAAAGAGGTATGATTATTATCAAGGGAGATTATTAGATAACAATATGTTCACATTATGATAAGGTAGGTTGTAGAGAACAGCAATCTACACTATATCTGTAATAAAATCCAAAGTAAATAACTCTCGTCTATCTGACATTCACGTGCTCCATCTACTCCAGCAGTTATGAGATCAAGAAATGTACATGATTTGTACATACATACATACATACATGCATATACCAAAGGCTTTTCCCCCTTACAAAGGCATAAAAACCACTCCCACCGATTCCATCCCTATCAAAAAAAAAAAAAAAAAAAAAAAAAAAAAAAAAAAAAAAAAAAAAAAAAAAAAAAAAAAAAAAAAAAAACTCGCATAAGCGTTTCTTTAGATACCCTGTCTTCAAGTATCAGGAATCTATACAAATTTGGTATTGTCTCTGATAATAGAATCAGAACACTGAAAGGAGAGTGGTGCATTATTAGAACAGATTACACAATTAATTAAAACTGGATTTTCCTTGAGTAGTTTTTTCTCTGCGCTCGTAGAATTTTCACGGGGAGAGATGACTTAAATCTCGTGCAGGAGTTCGAGTTGTTGAGGGATTTATGGATGACCGTTAATAGGGCTAGGAGAGGAGGCTAGGTTTTGGTTATGCATCTTTACCACAGGAGTCGTGAGGGTCGTGGAAGAGAAAGCCGCGAACCGTGCGGTTGCACTTCAGACAGTAGCTATTCGGAGGTTCAAGTTAGGCAGCTCCTTAGAATTGCCTCTCCAAACCAGGAGTAGCCACCCTTTCTGGGAAAAAAAAAAAAAAAAAAAAAGTTGTGGGGTGGGGGGGCAAAGCAAGGTTGTATGACACCCCCCCCACATACACACACATAATAAGACACGCGCAACTATACATATATAATCACACACACACACACACACACACACACACACACACACACACACACACACACACACACACACACACACACACACACACACACACACACACACACACACACACACACACTTATACATACATACAGGCACACACACACATGACCTCCCTCTTCCCACTCCAACCCTTTCGCCCTAACATTCGAACTCCATTAAGACTCCCTGATAGTTTTAGAACTCCAAGAAATCCTCCATAAGGTGGAAGAATTCGCTCTGGCCGTTAATCCATTGTAATGCTGAACCCCTTTCCTCTTTCCCTCCTTCCTCCCAACCGAGTAATGAATCGATTAAGTCTCATCCGCGAACTTATCTTCACTCGTAAATCTCTCCTGCTTATCCAGTCTCAGCTGTGTATATCTCGTCAGCATGAGACTTTGAGGGTAATTTTTACAACCCTGGTGGTGTCTTTTTTTATTTTAAACGTATGTCAACGTTGTGTAATTTTGCAGTGATTTGTATTTGTCTTTGATCTTGTACAACCGCGACAACCACGTGGCGTGGAGCACACGTTGCTGCCCACATGGCTAAACCTGACGCTCCTTTGACAGTGCGACTCTGGTTGACGCGACCTAGCCTAATCCAGTGCAATTACGTAATTACGCACCCACGCTGTATATATATTAGCTCCTGACCGCATGTAAAATCAGTTCAGTTTTACCTTACAAATAAAGGAAATGAACTCACCATACCTCTTTCTCTTCACACAGTAACATCGGTACACTGATGACCTCGGATTGACCACCATGGACCTGTCTCCCATCGCTGCTGCCCCCACACCGATCCACCTCTCCCAACGGCCACTGGGGGAGATTAAACCAAGACAGCATACGTCGAATTACTGCCCATCGCCCGCCTCCTACCCACAGGCGACGAAACCAGCAGGAGCATTAATATGCTCGGTTAGATGTGGCTCCTGCGCCTCCTAGCGCCCGTCCAATCTGTCCTTCCTAACGTCAATGACAAAATAATTACCACAGCAGCAGCGCCAGCCTACAGGCACCACCAACAAAGACTCTGGACCACCGCAATCTGATGCACTGCAGACCTGCATCTCACCTTTGAGAGCCGCCACGCCTCCTGGAGCTTCGTCCTGGCAGAGGTCAGGACGCCTCTCCTCGGTGCTGACTTTCCCACTCATTACTGGTGACTAGTCAACGTCGCCAACAGCCGTATGGTCCACTCAACAGCTCCCGCCTCGACTGCCCTCCAAACCGCACCGCCATCGACGCTAGATATCTCACGCCCAACGGTCACCGCAGCCATCTAGGGGAAGTTCATCATGTCTCCAGCAGAGATGGCTCATCTCGACTCCACTGCAAACCGCATCACAATCAACCACGGCTACCGCCATCGACGCTAGACATTCCTACGTCCAACATTCATTGATCCATCTGGGGCAACCTCAACATGTCTCCAGGGGAGATTGCTAGTGGTCATCCCCTCGCATGCAGAGTGCCCTCTTAAGCCAAGTCCATTCTAAGAGGGGAGTATTGTACAACCGCTACAACCACGTGGCGTGGAGCACACATTGTCGCACACATGGCTAGACCTGGCGCTCCTTTGACAGTGCGACCCTGCTTGACCCGACCTAACCTAATCCAGTGCAATTATGTAATTACGCACCACGGGTCACTACCCACGCGGTATATATGTCGACTCCTGGCCGCATGTAAAATCAGTTCAGTTTTACCTTACAAATAAAGGAGACGCACTCACCAAACCTCTTTCTCTTCACACAGTAGCATCGCTACAATCTCATCTAGGATGTAAACTACTCCTATTAAAGATGGGCCGTGTATATTTTACATCTTCACCCACCTCGATTCCTTGTCCGCAAAAATTCAGGGCAGGTTGCTTGTTTGTAAACTTTCTTTGTCTTATTGATTCCTCTCCCTCTCCAATTCCCCCAAGCCACGTCACTGATTTTTTGTTATCTCACACCTTTTTTGGAACCTCTCTTGTTTTTCGTCTTTTCCTTCCATTAATCTTGGGCAGATGTCTCTTCACTCTCAGGTTGCAATTATAGAGAGAGAAATTCTGTTTCCTCATAGTTCCAGTAGCATTCGTGAATTCCTCCCAAACTGCTTCTTCAAGAGTTTCTTCAAGCCTGAGAAGTTTACCTTCCCTGCTTGTGTATTGCATTCCTTGGCTCTATTTCCTCATTCGCCAGCTGTCTACGGGTATGTGTATGTGTATGTGTATGTGTATGTGAATCTTTTGGCCAATGACTGTTTCCTTATTGAAAAAGTAGTGTTTTATTTGCGCACAACAGGACTGTTGTGGAAATTGTAATGGTAAATCAAACCGGATCGCAGGTTCACACCAGGCTTAATGACCCCCTTCTGGGTCAATAGCCTTAAGATATATAAAAAAAAAGATGCAACATTGATTTTTCATCTCTCACTACTGTTGTCATACGTCTGTATATATTTATTTCTAATTCACTTATTCTTCCATCTATTCAGTTATTCCTTTTAATATTTTTGTTTTATTCAATTAATCGTAGTCATTTACCTTTGACATTATTTGTCTGTCCATTTTCATTTCAACATCATTCTGGCCTTGTAGACCAAATGGCCTCACGTCTCGGCATAATCTTCTTCTTTCGTAAGGTATTGACCTTCCCTGGAGGCTTGTTCACCTGATCGAAACTGCTGTTACGCGTGGGAAGGCTGTCTGACGCCACGCGAGCACAGTGACCTCACGGGCCCCATTGCTATGGCTTCCCACGGGAGGAATGGTCGCCGTCTCTCCGGTGGGTTCTCCACCTTTGCTCTGCTCAAGGTTATGCGAATTGACAGCAATGTTTCCTTCAAGTAATCATTCCAAATGGTGATATTCCTCCTCCTCCTCCTCCTCCTCCTCCTCTTCCTTCTCTTCATCCTCATACTTTCTTTTCCCTCTTCTTCTCTTACTTTTCTTTTGTAAACTCTTCCTATGACTTTTTTAATTTCATTCATACCTCTTCCTTCTCCTCATATTCTGTTTTTTTTCTCCACGTCTCCATCTTCAACTACTCTTCCTTAGTATCCTCTTCCTTCTTCTTTTTCTCCCTGATCTTCCTCTAGGAGAACCTGTATGATGTCCAAGACCTTTGGGAACGCGTTGACCTCTACACGATGAGATAGACACAGGGTTGGGTAGTGGTGAAGGTAGGGGGGTGACGGGAGGCTCACTACGCAACGGTAGTGGCAAGGAAGAGCCTCTCAATGAAACACTTCAAGAACGTCTACAGGAGGGGGAAGAGAAAACTTATAAGATGTTCAGCGTCGGGTACAGCTACGCGCCTTACGGCTTACTTCGACGGCAGCGGTGCTGTGAGGGTAGGCCGAAAGTTAGGGGGACGGGGACCCTAGAGGAAAGACGGAGGTACTTGGAGAGAATGGGATACTAGTGAAAGGACGGCACAGGGGATTGGGGTGCTCTGGGTACTAGGAGATGAGAGAACTGTGGAGAAAAGGATACTTGGGAAAGGGGTGTTAGAGGAAGTCCTGGAATTCAGTAGCCAGGTAGTGGGGAGGTGAAGGTAATGGGTACTGGAGGACTGGCGTCCTTGGAGAGGGTGTGTGTATGTGGGGTTACTTGGGGGAAGGGGTAATAGGGGGAAAGGGATCAACAGGGGAAAGGGGGTACTATGGGAATGAGAATTGATAGGGAGATTCTAGATAGAAGGGTACTGGAATATATATATAAGGGAATAGTGGAAAGAGCGTGCTAAGTTAGGAAGGACTGAAGGATTAAAGGAAATGAGGGATGATTTAATTTTAAATGAACTATAGTAACCTCTTCCCTCCCCCTAAGATGGCAGTGAAAAGAGAAGAGGAACTTCTTTCAGTTAATTGTTTATTCCCTCGAAGAGTAGCAGTGCATAGATATATGTAAGTCAGGGAAAGGAGAGGGTCTATAATCCTTTAAAATCAGGGACACCTATGAGATGAATAAAGTTGTTTGGTGGGAGCCAGGTAACAAATCTTTACGTTACAGAAGATAAAGATTTGATTAAGATTTGTAGCTTTCTTTGTTTGGTAATTTTTAAGGTGGAAGGCACAAATCTATGTCTTGTTTGCGTTTGCATTGAGATGCCACGTTTTGTAGTAACGTGGAAAGTGTGGAAATAACCTCTGACAGTTGGTCTACGATGGTACTGAAACTGTCAGACTGAGTGACAATGCATATTCTGAATTTTAATGCTGAATTGAAGAGGTGTCTCCATCTCTTTGGTACTAAGTATCTTCGGAGAATCATGGGTTCACGCTGAAATGACTTTATATCAAACTAGAGAAGTCCAGAAGGCTGAGGATTGGCGGTTTTTGTGTCCTCAGGCATATTCTTTCCCATTAGACATACATTAAGCAACCTCACCAGTCAATCAACTATAACTGTTCCTCCCTTTGTAAGACTCTCCTCATGACACTTATCCAATTCAGGTGCTTTACAAACTTTAATCACTTTCACTGCTTCTTTTTCTCGTTCGTATCTTTAGATTCATTTACAAATTCCCTTATTTTCAGTCGTTCTTCGTAGCATCTCTCCTGATTTGATTGTTTTTAATATTGTCTTAAGCTACTAATTTCCATTACCTACTGATCGCTTGTTTCACCGTGGTTTGTGACCTGAACTTAATTCTTAACAGATGTACTCCATCCCAAACACTTCTTTTTTAGGTCAGTTACGACTGTGTCGTCTCCTATCATTATGGGTGTAATTTCTTTAGCCTTTTTGCATTTCTCGCTTCTATTGTTCGAACAACGAGATTATATGAGCTTATTTCCAACCTGCGACTATGACTAATTTATTTTAGTTTGCTCCTTCCCTGACCAGTGGTTCCACATTTTTTTTATTATTATTTTTACCACCTCTTTTTAATTTTATTTTGACTCGGGGTCAGTTCTGGAGTGACACTGCAGCGGCGACTTGGGGTCTCATCTCATCCAGGTGTCTCTGGAAGTCCAGAACGACGAGGAGAGTGTGACAGACCCTCAACAAGGTTATGAGGCTCAGGAGATGAAGATAATTTGTTAGAAATAGTTTTTGGAGTGATTAGATGAGAGAAGAGGGATGGACGGGGAGAGGGAGGAAGGGAGTGAGTGTAGAGAGGAAGAGAAGGAGTAGAGGGAGGGAGAGAGAGGACAGAGTAAGAGGGAGAATGTACAGAGAGAGAAAGAAACATGGAGGGATAGAGAAAGATAGATTGGTAGATAGATAGATTGATAGATAAATAGATGTACAGTGACACCATAAACACTTTTTTTGAACGGTGTTTACTTTATAAAGAATATTATTAAGGAAATTGTTTGTATTGTGCTTTTTTGTTTGTTTTTTAAGAATAGTTTACTTATTACTCATAAAAAATAGACTATTCTTAATTGCTTTAAGTGAATTATATTTTATTCTTTTTATTCGTTTACAGGTTTCTTTACCTGAAACCTTGTATACCAAGCATTTATTTTTCTCTTCGGCATACATACGTTTCTGGTGAATAAACTTTACCATATAGATAGTTTGCTTCCATGATGATTTTTTTATATATATTTCCAACTATTTTGACTTAAATTTCTATATAAAATAAAAAAGAAAGACGTTCCCAACCAACCAAAACAAATGATGAATACTTCTAATATTTATTATTAGCAACTTTTGTTCAAAAGGGAAGAACATTCAAATTCGTTATTGATCTGTGCCTTCAAAAATCTTACCATGAAATCACGCATAAACAATTTAGAATATTACTACTGGACGTGTGAAATCTATGCCTTACAAATTTTGCATGTGAGAATGCATAACTGAATGTAGGAGTGTATTTGCCCAAGAACATCTTGTATATGTTCTACTAAAGTACATCTTGAAGACCTAAAAAAACTGCCAATAACTGTCACTAAAAACTGTCCACATCAATTCAGTCCTCCTGTTGCAGTTCTCCCAGAAGATATTCACAGGATGGTGATGGATACGGAGCTGCCTAGTGTAGGCCTTATGGTCTCTTGCAGTCTCCTTCATTCTTATGTTCTTATATTCTCATGTTCTAAAGGGTAAACACTGCCATCAGACACTGTCAATACCGATTCAGTCTTTCTCCAGCCCGAGTATTCAGCCCGAGGATTTCAATGGAATGCCAAGGATATACAAACACTATTACTGAATATTGTCAACACCGATTTATTGAATTAATTACAGTCATTATAATAAACGGTATGAGGCGATGCTTACACTATACATATACATATACATACTTACATAGGCCCGTTCCGTGTCCGGGGTTTGATGGGGAGGTGGAGGACGCGGGAGGGGTTGGGGGTTGGGGGTTGGGGGTGGGAGGTATGCGGAGCAAGGAAAGGACAGGAGACGGAATTAGGGGCGAGTGTTCGGGAATAGGGCTCAAGGAGGCGTGTTGTACAAGAGTGGAGCTACGGACATGGAAGTCCCCGAGGAGAGTGAAGAGGAGCCGTTGGTGGGGGGAGTAGAGGTGCAGAAGGGAGGAAGATCCTCTTGTAGAGGCTCATTTTGCAAGTCCTAAAATGCCTCCAATGATCTCGGAAAGACCTGAGAGAGGATAATGTTTGAAAAATAAAGGGAGAAACTAGGAAGGGTATGGAGTGCAGTCCTTTTGATACGGAGGATACAAGGGACGAAGGTAATGTCCAAGAGGAAGAGAAATGATAGATTGAAGAAAGGTAAAAAGCCAAAAAGGTTAACATTTTCATTATCGTGGCACACTTTAAAAGATTATTCTAGCGAACGTCACACGAAGTGAGAACTCAACTCACTGGCTGCAAGGGCTATCAACCAACTGAGACCCCGTCCAAATTAAGACCTACCGATCTAAAAGAATCGTTTGGTGTCTATCATAACAAAAATATATCGGTTGTTGGTCACATTCTTTATATATTTTATTCTATCCATACACAGGTGGCGCAATCGGAACTGTGCTGATCTCGCATTCATATAGTTGTGGATTCAAATCCGGTACTTTTCTTCGATTCCCAGGACTGATTTTTACCTGCCCAAACATTCAAAGCTCATACTAGAGCAAATATGACGGCTTCAGCCGCAGCTAGGCGCCTCCTGGCGTAGGCTCCTCACTTTTTTTTTTCTTTTAGGGTAACCCTTTGCCCAAAGGGGTCTCGATAGATCTTCTTCTGGTTAAAGTCCACCCCTTTTAGTAAGAATCGCCTGTCCTTAACATGAACAAAACCAATAAAACACGATGATAACTGGGTGCATGGCAGCATGTCATAAAGTAAATACACACATAAAAAAAACTTGATTTAGGGTGTATATTTTGCCATGCACAGATGCGGTCAAATGAACCTGGCACAGAAGTGTCGTGTCGTAATGGCCTCCGGTGGCACGTGGTAACTACATAATGTTCACGTGGTTCTCTAAAGTATTCCTACAAAGTAAACATAAAAGTTATTCAGTCATGCAATTGACTATAATTTGTTACCAGAAATATGAATACGTCTTTTGGAGATCACGTAAGTGCCATTCTACAATAAAGTGAGTCAGGATCACTTGTCCAAGTCAGGATCACTTGTCCAGAACTGTCCATACGAGAAATGTGGGAAATAAATATATGTGTAGTTTTCAAATTTGTGTATATGTCAGGAATTTACATGTCGGCCTTAACGACTTAGGTAAGGTGTATCTAGTCCTGTGTAGTAGGTGAATAGAAGCGTAGTAAGTTCCATTGCACCATAGATGCCTTGCATATACCGTGTTGTTTACCCAAGCCCTTTGTACATTTGAACACATATTGCTCATACACCGGGGTATGGTTGCTAATATACGCTTCATGTTTACAATAAGAACTACAAAAGAAGACGAATAAATTTTAATCTTAAGATATAAAGAAGCTTCCCGCAGCCAGGCATACTAACAATCACCTTTATCATACATCTAATTCAAGAAGACTTAGGAGCCTGGTACTATGAAGCTTATATTTGCATTTGCAAACTTATCATATTGGTAAATCCTTTATGTGCGGTAATTAATAAAAGTTAGCGAGATCTTGAACTTAATCCGGAGACTGAGTACCGGCCACCCAGGGCTGCACACCTCAAGGTGGAGGTTGAGGGTTTGACGGGTTTGGAGACGAGAGGCACTAAGATGATCCTGTTTGACATTAAAAAGGACCCGTGGGTGTCAGAGCTTTAAGACTTACAAAGCACCCGCGCCATCTTTGAAGATTTCGTTCTGATTAACGTCAGGCAATTTTGTTCTGGATAAGGCCAGGCGATTTTATTCAGCTTATGAAGAGTGAAACACGGAGATGGACATATACGACTTGGGAAGGTTAAGGCGAAACAAGTAAGAACAAACACACACGCCCCCCCCCCTCAAAAAAAGAGAAAAAGAGAAAAAAAGAAAAAAAAAAAAGAAAAAAAAAAGGGAAGGAGTGGCAGAAGGCCCTGAGCAGATTAATTCCTGACGAAGTACCCTCGGGTGACCTCGTTCTGGGCGTAAGGGCCGGGGCCGGGGGCGGGGGTGGTGGTGGGTCATTACCAGAGACGTTCGACTAGACGGCAATTTCACACTCAAACCTATTGCACTACTTCCAGCTGTACAGGTGGCGGGTTCTTAGGGTGTAGGGCTCTTAGTGTAGTAGGAGTTCTTAGTTTAGGAGTTCTTAGTGTGTGGTCCTTAGTATGGGGTTCTTAGTGTGTGGTCCTTAGTATGGGGTTCTTAGTGTGTGGTCCTTAGTATGGGGTTCTTAGTGTGTGGTCCTTAGTATGGGGTTCTTAGTGTGGTTCCTAGTAAGGTTTTTTTCGTTATGGAGTTCTTGGTGTTGAGTTCCTATTGAGGTGGTTTCTTATTGTGGAGATTCTTAGCGTTATGGCTCTTGCTATGGAGTTTTACTGGGGAGAATCATAGAGTAAGGGTTAGAATTGTGTGTGAGTTATTACTGTCGGGGATCTTAATGTGAGCGTTCTGTGTGGTGCTTAATAAGGGGTTTCTTAGTATGGGGTTTCTTCGTGAGGGGGCTCTCATTGTGTATGAATAAAATGAACGGTTTCTCAATCCCTTTATCAATTATTTTCCAACCACTTATCTCCAGAATTCGTTGATGCTCTCACCACAACCTTGAGGTGCAACTCCG
>NW_027467664.1:12500-15000 GCF_046742065.1 Oratosquilla oratoria | reverse complement strand
GCCTCTTTCACCCCATCCATCCATCCCTGCCTAGGTCTCCTCCTCATGTTCACTCCCCCCACATCTGCCTTCCATACCTCTTTTACTAGTCTTTCTTCACTCATTCTTTCCATGTGTCCAAACCATCCCACTACTCTTTCATCCACCCTATCTCCCAACTCCCTTAACACCCCCATTCTCCTCCTCATCTCCTCATTTCTCACTCTATCTAGCCTAGTAACCCCCATCATACTTCTCAGACACCTTATCTCAAACACGTTCAAACTCCTTCTCTCATCCTCTCTAATGATCCATGTTTCTGCCCCATATAGTGCTGTTGGCACAATCACTCCTTCATACAATCTCCTCTTAGCATCCATTCCCAAATGTCTATTTCTCATTACACTCTTTAATCCACCAAGGCATTTAATCGCTTCTCTCAATCTATGTTCTACTTCCACCTCCACTCCTCCCTTTCCTGCCACATTCGCACCCAAGTATCTAAAACTATCCATTTCCTCTAGTCGCTCTCCCTTAATGCTCACTTCCAGTCTACTGCCACTTTCACCCCTTGTACATCTCATCACCTTACTTTTACCCACATTTATCTTCAACATTCTTCTTTCACATACTCTCCCAAATTCTGTCACCAACTTCCTCAATCCCTCCTCTAACCCTTCTACAAGCGCAGTGTCATCCGCAAACAACAGCTGGCTCGCCTCCCACTTTTCTCCATTTTCTTTAACCATCTCCAATCCCTGACCCACCACTCTTGCATTTACCTCTCGCACCACCCCATCCATGTATAAGTTGAACAGCCAGGGCGACATAACACATCCCTGACGAAGTCCCACCTTTACCTCGAACCACTCACTCTCTCCATTTCTAATCCTGACGCATGCTCTACTACTCTCGTAAAAACTCCTGACAGCTCCTAAAAGCTTTCCTCCTATCCCGTATATCTGCAAAACCTTCCACAGTATCATCCTGTCTACCCTGTCATAAGCCTTTTCCAGATCCATAAAAGTTGAACAGCCAGGGCGACATAACACATCCCTGACGAAGTCCCACCTTTACCTCGAACCACTCACTCTCTCCATTTCTAATCCTGACGCATGCTCTACTACTCTCGTAAAAACTCCTGACAGCTCCTAAAAGATTTCCTCCTATCCCGTATATCTGCAAAACCTCTCACAGTGTCCTCCTGTCTACCTTGTCATAAGCCTTTTCCAGATCCATAAAAGCCCAAAAAACATCCTTACCTTTTCCTTTAGCTTTCTCACATATCTGTCTTACCACAAAAATCTGATCTATGCAACCTCTACCTGTCCTAGATCCACACTGTTCCTCACCAATCCTCTCAATCAAGATCCTCCCATAAGCCTTCCCAACTACTAAACTACTAAACTCACAATTGTCTCCTTTTTTTGCCTTGTAAAGTGGTACTTTACAGACACTCCTCCAGTTCTCCGGCACTATACCCTCTCTCCAACAAACATTGAATAGCCTCACCAGCCAGTCCACCATCACTGTACCTTCTTTTTTTTTTTTTAGACATTTTGCATGGCATTCATCCAGACCAGGTGTCCTACCCGCTCTCATCATCTTAACTGCTGCCTTCACTTCATCCTTCCTTATTTCCCCTCCATTTTCCTCACTCATCATAGTCATTTTCTTAGCACTTCCCACTGCATCTATCTTTCCCTCCCTATCCTCCTTCACATTTAGCAACTCCCTAAAATACTCTGCCCATCTTCCTCTTACTGCCTTCTCTTCCATTATCATCTCTCCATCTGCACCTTTTACCTTTTCTTATTTACTTGATTCGCCTCCTCTTCCTCTCTTAATTTATTTCCAAAACATTTCTTATTACTTTAACAAATTTCTGTCATACTCTTACCCCATTTCACATCTGTTCTCTTCTTTGCCTCCTTTACCTTGTGTTTTACTTCTCTTCTCTTTTCTTTATACCTCTCATATGACTCCCTCGTCCTATTTTGTAACCAATCTGTGAAAACTCGCTTCATCTCTTCTACAACCTTCTTTGTTTCCTCATCCCACCACTCACTACCCTTCCTTCTATTTCCTTCTTTCCTTCCTGTTCCACACACCCTCTTTGCAAACTTTGTGACTCCCTCCTTGAACCATTCCCATTCCTCTTCCACTCCTAGTTCTACTCTATCCTTCACTCCCTCCCACTCCTCTCTCAGCTTCTTCTTATACTCCTTCTCCTTTTCCTTCTCATTTAAAGAGTTCACTCTAAGTACCTCCCTACCCTCTGTCCTTTTTCCTCTTTCTCCATCTATCCTCCACTCTCAACTTACCTTCCACCAAAAAATGATCTGATATTCCCCCACTCTCTCCCCTTAGCACATGTACATCCTTAACTCTTCCTATCATAGTCCTATTTACCATTACATAGTCCATTAACGCTCTATCTACCACCCTTCCATCCACCACCCTCTCCCATGTGTACTTATGCTTGACTTTCTTCCGAAACACATTATTTACTATCATCAAC
>NW_027467664.1:0-5000 GCF_046742065.1 Oratosquilla oratoria | reverse complement strand
CCTTTGGGCTACGCCAATTTATTTCTCATACATACTCCCTCACTCCTAGCCCCCACCCACTCGCCCTCTCATGCATCACAACATCATCCATATACAACCATTTTCCTTTCACCCCTGTCTTCTGTCCTCTCCCGTCCTTCCTCAACAGACATTACCCTCTTTCCTAATGCCCCTTTTAGCCCATTCATCTCATCTCATCCTAGGTCGACCCCTCATATTCACTACTTCCACCTTTGCCTTCTACACCTCTTTTACTAGTTTTTCTTCACTCATTCTTTCCATGTATCCAAATCATCCCAATATATTTTCATCAACCCTATCTCCCAACTCCCTTTCCATCTCTGCTCTCCTCCTGACCTTCTCATTTCTCACTCTAGCCTAGTAACCCCTATCATACTTCTCAGGTTTTTCATCCCAAACACATTATATTTCTCATTACACTTTTTAATCCCCAAAGGCATATACTTCTCTCAACCTACATTTTACCTCCACCCCCACTCCTCCCTTTCCTGCCACATTCGCACCCAAGTATCTAAAACTATCCACTTCCTCCATTTTCTCTCCCTTAATACTCACTTTCAGTCTGTTGCCACTTTCTCCCCTTGTACATCTCATCACCTTACTTTTACTCACATTCATCTTCAACTTCCTCGTTTCACACACATTTTCAAACTCTATCACTAACTTCCCCAATACCTCTTTTGATCATGCTATAAGCGCAGTGTCGTCAACAAACAACAACTGGCTTATCTCCCACTTTTCTCCATTTTCTTTAACCATCTCCAATCCCTGACCCACTACCCTTGCATTTACCTCTCGCACCACCCCGTCCATGTATAGATTGAACAGCCAGGGCGACATAACACATCCCTGACAAAGTCCCACCTTTACTTTATACCACTCAATCTCTCTATTTTAATCCTATCACAAGCTCTAATACTCTCGTAAAAACTCTTGACTGATCTTAACAGCTTTCCTCCTATCCCCTATATTTGCAATACCTCCCATAGTGCCTTCCTGTCTACCCTGTCGTAAGCCTTTTTCAGATCCATAAAAGCCCCCCAAAACATCCTTACCTTTTCCTAAAGCTTTTTCACATATCTGTCTTACCACAAAAATCTGATTTACACAACCCCTACACTGTTCCTCACCAATTATTCCCTCTGTTCCTCACCTAATCATCTCAATCAGACCCTCCCATATGTCTTTCCAACTACACTTAACAAGCTGATCCCTCTGAAACTACTACATTCACGCTTGTCCCCCTTTTCCCTTGTAAAGTGGTACTATACAGGCACTCCTCCAGTCCTCCGGAACTCTACTTTCTCTAAAAACAAACATTAAATAACCTCACCAACCAGTCTACCATCACTGTACCTCCTTTTTGAGACACTGCATGGCATCCATCCAACCCAGGTGCCTTACCTGCTCTCATCATCTTAACAGCTGCTTTCACTTCATCTTTCCTTATTTCTCCTCCATTTTCCTCACTCATCACAGTCATTTTCTTAGTGGAGGTTCGAGTCCTAGCTATACCACGTATCAATTTCAGCATATATGCCTCCTCAAGTCTCTCGATGTTGATGGCTTAGAATTAAAGTGAAATGTGGGTGATAAATTGAATTCTGTTCACTGGGACCCATTCAGTGTTGCACACACACACACACACACACACACACACACACACACACACACACACACACACACACACACACACACACACACACACACACATATATATATATATATATTTACACATATATATATAAATATATATATACATATGTGTGTGTGTGTGCGTGTATATATACATATATATGCATATATATATATATATATATATTATATAAATATATATAAATAAATATATTTCAGAAGGAGGCCATTTTGAATACAAGCTTTGTTGATGTCTACAGCTGTTCCTCGGTATCTTAAGATCTACGTCACCTTCGGGCGTCATCGGTTTTATGGATGTGGTCAGCCTCTTTACCCATGTTCCCGTGGATGAGACTATTAACATGATTTGTAGAATGCTCTACCACGGCTGAGAAGCAGAAGATGCTCCCTTGGCGATACATGAAAACACGTTACGCTGCCTTTTTTTCGTGCGTGTACCAAGGAAGCCCCGTTTTATGGACCTGCTGGCAACATGTATGTCCAAATAGATGGTGTTGCCATGGGGGTCCCCCTTGGTCGTCCTCTTCGCTAATTCTTATATGGGTACTATAGGAAAGAGAATATTTCTGCATAATCTCGAACTTCTACCATCTGTATACGTGAGGTACATAGACGATGTCTTCATCAGCGCCGAAAGTGAAAACCACATTTTACAAATTGTGAGCTCCTTTAGACGTAATTCGTCCCTTGACTTCACCCATGAACTTGAAGTCAACTATAAATTCCCCCTTTTTTGGATGTTCCAGTTCACAGTGGTCTTCACTCTTTCTCCACCGAAGTCTATGTAAAAGCTACAAACCTGGGTTTTTGTCTCAACGGTGCTAGTGAGTGCCTAGAGAAATACCGCAGGAGTGTGGTAAATTCCTTCGTTAAGAGAGCCCTTACACATTCTTCAATTTGGACTGCCACCAATGCTGAATTGCAGATAATATCCCAACTCCTTGCCAATAATGGTTACCCTAAACAATTAGTTGATGAGACAATAAAACGACATTTAGAGAGTTTCATGACACAAGCCCCCCTCACCAACAGAAACACCCGGTAATATTTCCCTCTACTACAAGAACTTCATGTCTTCCGCATACAAAAAAGATGAAAAGGCTATAAAAAATATAATCAGCAACCATGTGACCCCTACAGACCCCAACACCATCCTGAAGCTCATAATTTTCTATAAAACAAAAGGAACCTCAAGCCTCATAATGAAAAGTAGCTGCGGTCCACAGACAAGGTCCTTACAAGAGGTGAATCTCATATACCAATTCTATTGCAACTTTGGTGACTGCAGTCGTCTCAATTCATGGTATATAGGTTCAACTACTACCACCTTGTCAAAAAGGATGACGGCACACTTGCAGGACGGGGCCATACTCCGTCACACCAGTAATACACATGGACACTCCCTCACCAGGCAACAACTAGAAACACAAACATCGATACTGTATCGAGAACAAGACAAAAGGAGATTAAGTATGGCAGAATCAATTTTTATTCGTCTGGATAAACCACCTACAACCGTGGGTAGCTTGTCGATCTCCTTTCCCAGGGTTTCTTCGTTGGTACAAAATCCCTCCGCCATACTCCATATGACATTCCTGTTTCTTGTACCATTGTGTATATTGCATATTGTAACTCCTGAAGATGACCTCTGATTGGTCGAAAGACGTCTAGAGTAAACAACATGTAACTTGAAGATTATATCAACAGCCTGACCTCTAACCTATACTCTCTCATTGGAAATATCGAGAGTACTTCTTACAAGTTGAACAATACCACTACAGCTGTAGAGTTCAACAAAGCAAATATACATATATATATATATATATATATATATATATATATATATATATATATATATATATATATATATATATATATATATATATATATATATATATTTTTGGTGTAGTGTCATCGTGAAAGGATTGCTTCTCTCGACGTGGAAGGGCTATAGACAAATATTTCCGTAAACCGTACAATCAATTACATCATCAACCGAGTCTACCACGATGACACTACACCAAAACTAGATATCCCAGAATCTGCACTACGCGGTCTGCTTGAATGCTGTACTAATGAGGTCCCGTTCATTTGCCCCCGCCGGAATAAGGACTGTCAAATCGATGGAGTGGCAATGGGATCCCCCCTTGGAAGTGTATTGGCAAACCTCTTCATGGGCAGCATAGAAGATGAGGTATTCAGAAAAACAGAGAAACCAGACATTTACTGTCGCTACATTGACGACATTTTCATAAAGACCAAGAACACTAGTGAAGCTGAAAAACTACGACTCCTACTACAAGAGACCTCTGATCTCACCTTCACTATGGAAGATAGTGTTGACGGAGCTTTGCCCTTCCTTGATATCCTAGTGAAACAAACTGAATATTCTTTTAACACAGAAGTTTACACCAAACCCACAAACCCTGGACATTGCCTTAATGGTTCTAGTGAGTGCCCTCAGAGATATAAGGACTCTACGATCGGTGCCTACATCCGAAGAGCACTCACCCACTGTAGCACATGGAAACAAGTACATAATGAAATCGAACGCTCCACCCAAGTACTAATCAATAATGGCTTCAGTGAGAAAGAGATTAACCACCAGACAAAGAAAATAATGGACGGCTGGTACAAAGATAATAAAAATAATCAAAATGTAGAAAAAATTAACATATAAGTCTATATTCTCATCAGCCTATAAGAAGATGAACGTATAATGAAACATATCGTAAAGAGGAATATCAAACCAACTAACCCAGAGTAAATAATAAACTTGGTGATCTGTTATAAGACAAGAAAGACCAGCCACTTCCTTCTTAAAAACAGCCCCTACCAAGAGAGGAAGGAACTTAAAAAATCACATGTCATCTATATGTTTACTTGTACACGAGGGAACTGTGAAGCCCTCCCATCCACCTATATTGGCATGACGACAATGAGGTTATCCCGTCGCCTTTCATACCACCTGACATCAGGAGCCCCTAAAAATCATTTAAGAGAAGTCCATGGCACAACATTAACAAGAAGTATCCTGGAAGAAAACTAAAAATTTTTGGAAACATGTAGAGATGACAGATGCCTCCCAATTTTAGAAGCATTATACATTAAAGAATTGAGCCCAAGTTTAAATATACAAGCAGATGACCTTAGGGCCCTACTAAGCTACAAATCCAAACATGAGGCATAACCCCTCTTAGATCTTGTAGCCGTTCTTCTTATTGTTCTGATAGTTTCCTTTTCACTTATATTTCATTCCTCTTTCTTATCAGGGAGTCAGTTTCAGGCGTAGGTGGTTTAATTTTTTATTCTTTATCTATTCC
>NW_027467663.1:95000-97500 GCF_046742065.1 Oratosquilla oratoria | reverse complement strand
GCTTTTACATATTGGTTGCCAAAAAAAAAAAAAAAAAGTCGAGGGAATCATATGAGAGGTACAAAGTAAAAAGAAGTAAAGCATAAGATAAAGGAGGCAAAGAGGAGAGCAGATGTGAAATGGGGTAAGAGTATGACGGAAATATTTGAAAGTAATAAAAATATGTTTTTGGAAAGAAGTTAAGAGAGGAAGAGGAAGCGAATCAAATAGAGAAGAAAAGGTAAAAGGTGCAGATGGAGAGATGACAATGGAAGAGAAGGCAGTAAGAAGAAGATGAGCAAAGTATTTTAGGGAGTTGCTAAATGTGAAGGAGGATAGGGAGGGAGAGGTAGCTGTTGTGGGAAGTGCTAAGAAGATGACAGTGATGAGTGAGGAAAATGGAGGAGAAATAAGGAAGGATGAAGTGAAGGCTGTTGTTAAGATGATGAGAGCAGGTAGGGATTGATGTCATGCAGAATGTCTGAAAAAAGGGAGGTACAGTAATGGTGGACTGGCTGGTGAGGTTATTTAATGTTTAAGAGAGGGTAGAGTGCCGGAGGACTTGAGGAGTTCCTGTATAGTTTCACTTTACGAGGGTAAAGAGGACCATAGTGAGTGTAGTAGTTTCAGAGGAATTAGCTTGTTAAGTGTAGTTGGGAAGGCTTGTGGGAGGTCTTGATTGAGAGGTTTAGGAGTGGAGCAGTGTGGGTTTAGTACAAGTAGAGGTTGCGTAGATCAGATTTTTATGGTAAGACAGATATTTGAGAAAGCTATAGAAGGTAAGGATGTTTTGGAGGCTTTTATGGATTTCGAAAAGGCTTATGATAGGGTAGACAGGAAGGCACTGTGGGAGGTATTGGAGATATACGGGATGGGAGGAAAGCTTTTAGGAACTGACAAGAGTTTTTACGAGAGTAGTAGAGCGTGTGTCAGCATTAGAAATGGAGAAAGTGAGTGGTTTGAGGTAAAGATGGGACTTCGTCATGGATGTGTTATGTCACCCTGGTTGCTCAATTTATATATGGATGGGGCGCTGCAAGAGGTAAATGCAAGGGTGGTGTGTCAAGGATTGGAGATGGTTAAACAAAATGGAGAAAAGTGGGAGATAAGCCAGCTGTTATTTGCTGACGCCACTGCACTTGTAGCAGGATCAGAGGAGAGATTGAGGAAGTTAGTGACAGAGTTTGGGAAAGTGTGTGAAAGAAGGAAGTTGAAGATAAATGTGATTAAAAGTAAGGTGATGAGATGTACAAGGGGTGAAAGTGGCAGCAGACTGGAAGTGAGTATTAAGGGAGAGAGACTGGAGGAGGTAGATAGTTTTAGATACCTGGGTACTAACATTGCAGGAAAGGGAGGAGTGGAGGTGGAGGTAGAAATGAACATCGCTGATAAATCCAAAGAGAATCCCAAAGAATTCTATAGTTACATTAGAGATAAAAAGCTTGTTAGGAATCACATTGGTCCACTATTATCTGCTGACGGTCAACTTGAATATTCAAATGAAGGAATGTGTAATATCTTAAACAATTATTTTAGCTCGGTATTCGTAAACGAAACACCTCAAAGTGAATTCCAAAGTGAAACCTGTGAAAAGTCTGGGGTAAACTTACTCACTACGGTAAATATAACAAAAGAAAAAATTAAAAGGTGTATAGACAAACTCAAAGTTAATAAAACACCAGGGCCTGACGGTTGGCATCCAAGAATCTTAAAGGAAATGAAAAATGAGATTGTTGTTCCATTAGAAATTATTTTCAAGAAATCCATCATATCCGGAGATGTCCCAAGAGAATGGAAGCTAGCTAACGTTACTCCCATATTCAAAAAAGGTGACAAAAAGAAACCAAATAACTATAGGCCTATAAGTTTGACTTCGATCGTAGGAAAAATAATGGAAACTATCATCAGAGATGATATCGAATGTCATTTAGAAAGTAACCTTTTGATAAATGATAGCCAGCATGGTTTCAGACGGAAACGTTCTTGCGTGACTAACTTACTCGAATTCTACAACACAGTTATCTCGAATTATGACAAAAGAAACAATATAGATTTAATATATCTAGACTTTGCAAAAGCTTTTGATACCGTCCCACACGAAAGACTACTTACTAAATTAGCTTTGCATGGAATAAGTGGTAGCCTATTAGGTTGGACTAGTAATTGGTTGAAAGGTCGAAAACAGAGAGTTGTTTTAAATGGAAAAACTTCTGGATGGAAAAATGTTGCAAGTGGAGTTCCTCAGGGTTCCGTTCTTGGGCCACTTCTATTCATAGTATATATAAATGATATAGACAATGGACTAAAATCTACTGTTTCCAAATTTGCTGATGATACAAAACTGTGCGGAGTGGCAAATGATCACTCAAACCAATTAGATATTCAAGAAGATTTAGATCAATTACAGCAATGGTCTGAAAAGTGGCTAATGAAATTTAACACAAGTAAATGCAAGGTAATGCACATAGGTAAAAATAACAGTAAGTACGATTACAAGTTATTTGGAAATTCGTTAACAAAA
>NW_027467663.1:87500-90000 GCF_046742065.1 Oratosquilla oratoria | reverse complement strand
TTATGTTTATCTCATTTCTCTCTCTCTATATCCAGCCTTATCTCTTTTTTCTTTTCTTTGTGTTCCTTTCCTTTATTTACTTCTTTCCCCTTTCTGACCCGCTCCCCCTTTTCTGTGTCCTTTTAATCTCTCTCTTTTATTTCTCACTTTAAATTTCTATATCTCCTTTCTATACCTCCTTCCCTTTTCTCAACTGCTTTGTGTTCTTGTATCTTATTCTTATCTCTCCATGTTTTTCTTCTTTATATTTCCAATTTTCTCTCCTTTCGACTTCTCCCTCACCTTTCTCAAATACTCTCCCTTTATTCCTCTAGCTTTTTTAATTTATTTTTCCTTTCACTCATTTCTATCCCTTTATTATCCATTGTACATTTTTCCCTTGCTTCTTTTTTTTCTCGAGTGAAGTTAAAGGAATTTAGCTTGGTGTTTTCCTTTTTAACAGATATGATCCATTCGTTTGAACAAAAGCTCTTTATTGCGTCACGGTCCAAAATGACAAGGTCGTTGTAAAATAGTCTCGAAAAACTATGGCTCCCTAAAATTCCTTTTTGAATTTCATAGTATGCTGCAAACAGTAGGTGATTCTATCCATTTAGATTTAGTCGAGCCCGGCGTGATCTACATCATGAGCCTGTGGCTACAGCTTGATAATATTCGAGTATGGTGATCACATACAGGTACACAGAGCGACACTACAAGTAAACGGTCCAACACACCAAACAGGAAAACTTTAGTCAAGTCTAAAAGGGAGTTAGCTAAAGGGACAAAGGTGGGTGGAATGATTCAAGAGAGGGAGGCAGGAGGGGAACATGGCACTATTGGTGTAGGAGGGGGGGAGGAGGGGAGGAGTGAATAAGGGGAGAAGTGGGATGTGGGAGGAGCGTGACGTAAAGAAAACAACACAAGGGGAAAAGTTACCGAACTCTGAATTACACAATCAGACCAACACCGCAAGGTTTTCACAATCAGGACCAACAATTAAGTCTTCACAATTAAGACTTCTACTCTCTTGTTGGAGTTCAACCTCGAGTATGACGTGAAACAGAATCCTGACATTTAATCAAACGTGGAGGGTTGAGAAGGAGGAGGAGGAGGAGGAGGAGGAGGAGGAGGAGGAGGAGGAGCAGCAGCAGCAGCAGCAGCAGCAGCGTGAGACGAAGTAGAAGGAGGAGAAGGAATAGGAGAAGTAGGAGAAGGAGGAGTAGCAGGAGGAGGAGGAGGAAAATTAGGAGTAGGAGGAGGAGGTAATGCAAACGCAAAGGGAGGAGAAGGAAAATGAGGAGGAGAAGGAGAAGAATACAAATGAAGTGGAGCAGGAGGAGGTGCAAGACAAAAAGTCGAAGAGATGGATGATGATGCTGATGAGGAAGAGGTAGAAAACATGGAGGTGGAGGTCGAGAAGTGGGAGGTGGTGGAGGAGAAAGAGAGGAATAAAAAAGACGGATAAAGGGGAGCAGGAGAAAGAGGAGGAGGAGGATGAGGATGAGGAAGAGGAGGTGAGGGAGGAGGAGAAGAAGGTGGAAGAGGAGGAGGAGAAGGAATAGAAGGAGGAGGAGGAATAAGAGGAAATCAGGAGGACAAGGAAAAGAACGAGGAGGAGGAGAAAAAATATATTAGAAGAGTAGAAGTGGAAACAAGAGGAGAAAGAGAAGGAGTAAGAGGAAGAGGAGTACTAGAAGGAATAACAGGAGTAAAAGGTTGAGGAAATGGAGTAGAAGGAGGAAGAAGACGAGGAGGAGAAAAATGAGAAGGAGTAGGAGGAGCAGTTTTAAAAGGAGAAAAAGAAGGAAGGGGAAAAGAAGAAAGAATGAAAAAATGGTGATGAAACAGAAAAGGAAGTGAATGAAGACGAGAGAGGGAGGAGTAGGAAGAGGAGGAGGAGGAGGGGAGGAGGAAGAGAATGAAGAGGAGTAGCAGAACCAGGAAGGAAGAGAACGAAGAGTAGGTGCAGAATCAAGATGAGGAGGAAGAGGGTTACGAGGAGATGGAGGTCGAATAGAAGGGGGAGATATTACATAAGAAGATCAAGGAGTAAAAAGTAAAAGAAAGAGAAGAGAGAGAAAGAGGAGTAGTAGGAGGAGTAGAAGCAGGAAGAGGAGTAGAAGAAGGAAGAAGAGGAGGAGGAGAAAAACGAGAAGGATTAACAGATGGTGGAGAATTACGAAAAGGAGGAAAAGAAGGAGGAATGAAAAAAAGTTATGAAATAGAGAAGGAAGCAAATATCGAGGAAGAAGAGGACGAGGAGAAAAAGGAAGAAAATAACGAGGAGGAAGAACAGAATGAGGAGGAGAGAAAGTGAGGAGGATAAGGAGGGGAAAGAGGAGAGAGAGGAGGAGGTACAGTACTAGGAGGAATAAAAGGAAGAGGAAGAGATATAGGAGGAAGAATAAGAGTAGTTAGGGTAAGAGATGAAGAAAGAGAAAGAATGAGAGGGGCAGGAAGAGAAGGGGAGGGAAGAGGAGGAAGAAGAGAAGGAAAAAGACATGGAGGAGAAGAAGAA
>NW_027467663.1:65000-67500 GCF_046742065.1 Oratosquilla oratoria | reverse complement strand
GAGATGAGAGAACTAATGGCCGAGAATTTCTCATCGCTCGAAGCTCGGTTGAATAAGGTGATTGGCATGACCCCTAGAGGAGATGAACGTGCGTAACATCAGGTGGACGGGGCGCTGTCATTGCTGGATGATAGTGAACAGTTGTGGTCGGATGTTGTGAAGAAGAAAAAGAAAAATAAGAATCTACTCGTTATAAGAGCCACAAATAATGAAACAACAAGAGATAAGAGATTTGAAGTATGCAAGGCCCTTTCGGACGTTCAAATACAAGACTCAAAATTCACCCAAAGTGGAAACATTGTGATGAATTTTGACACGGAGGATGCAAGGACAACTGCTAGTGTGAAACTGAATAGTATTGACAACGTTGCTGTAAAATATGTCCTACGTCTGGCACCGAAGATAGTGATCTGTAACGTCAACAAAGTTGAGGATAAAGATATGTTATTGGATACGTTGGTTGAGAGGAATGTCTTCTTAAAATCGGTGGATCATGTCAAGGACAAGATGAAAATAGTGTTTTCGAAGAAGGTGGCTGGAGATACGTGCCACTACATCATAAGGTGCGAACCAGAAGTAAGGTCAGTCATTCGTGATAACAAGGATAAGTTGCGACTTCAGTTGGGGGTGTATGATGTTCGCGATCGTTGCCATGCTATGATGTGTTTTTATTGTTTAAAATTTGGCCACAGAATAGATAGATGTGCTATAAGCAGAGAGGTGAGAATGCGACATGTTATAAATGTGCGGGTAGCCATGAGGGAAGAGGGTGCAATTCCTTCTCTCTGAAGTGAGCGAATTTTACAAAGGCAAAGAGGCCCAGTGAACATTATGCTACTAGTTCTGCCTGTCCTGGCGTGGTGGCGGAATTGAAGCGTATTGAAGGAAATACTGATCATGGCTATGGCCAATAATTTTCACAGAGTAAAGTGTGGTCCTCTAAACCTTCAGTCTTTAAGAAATAAATCTTTGTCCGTCAGAGACTTAATCAGTGAAGAATGCTTTGATGTATTTGCAGTTACGGAAACTTGGCTGTCTGATTATGATTCTACTGTTATAACTGAAATGACCCCTGCATCACATACTTTTCTTCATAGTCCCAGAATGGAGAGATGTGGATGTGGTGTGGGTGTATTTCTCGCCTGCACTATTAAGAAATTTAGGAAGCGTAAGACCCATTACTGCAATACTTTTGAGGTTCTTCAAGTTGAGTGTGAGATAATGGGTAGTAAGGTACTTTTCATTGTCATATACAGGCCACCCAACACGAGTGTTAGTGCATTTATAGAGATGTTTCGACTAGTCTTGGATACAGTTGATATGGTTAGTGCTACAGCAACTATTTGTGGTGATTTTAATCTGTGGTTGGACAATCCTGATGCTCGCTATGTATCCCATTTCATTGATACCATGGCTATCTATAACTTTGTAAACCTGTTGGATAAACCTACATCGATTGGAGGTCACATTATTGACCTGGTTTTCATTGACAAATCTCGTGATCTTGTACATAGTGTTGATGAAGTATGCACTATTTCTCCCACGCATATGCTTATAACTTTTGTTTTGTCCTTGGCACTACCTCTTCGAGAGAAGAGGATCATAAAATTCCGCTCGACTTGTAATTTTGACCCTGATTCATTGGTACTTAGTATTGTCACTAGTTTAAATTCTAGAATTGATGAGGTGTGTATACTTGGCTCTATGAAGCAAAATTGCCCGGATTGTATATATAGCCTGTATAATGAAATAGCAGGCGAAGAATATGCCAATATGTGTCCTAGTGTTACGAAAGAGGTTGTTGTAAGAGACTGTTCATCGTGGTTTAATGAGGAGATACTGCGAGTTAAAAAAGACAAAAAAAAAAGGAAGGAAAGATTGTGGCGAAGACATCAGTCTGCTGAATCTAGGAGAGAATACACGAAGGCGCGGAACTTTGAGAAAACACTGATTGTGCGTCGAAAACGAGATTTTTATAAAAATAAGATTGTACAAGCCGAATCTAGTATGAATAAATTGTATAAAATCCTTAATAATCTAACTGGGAAGGAAAAGAAACCTAAGTTACCTGAAGATTATGCGGATGGTGAACTAGCGAATATGTTTCTGGAATTCTTTGAAACTAAAATCTCCCGGATTTTGTTATCATTTGACTATAACTATAATGATGATATAGTAAATGTGGGTGTGCCTGAACAGAAATTGTCTTCGTATAGCACTGTTACGACACTTGAGATAGGGAAAATTATGAAGCAACTAAAACTTACGTACTGTGCTAATGATCCGATGCCCATGAATCAGATTAACAACTGTGGAAGTTTTGAACAATTAGTGGATGTTATTACAAGTATGGTGAATACTAGTATATCAAGTGGTATTTTTCCTAGCTCGGAAAAAGACTATTGTGAAACCTGTAATCAAAGGGAAACTTGATCCCCAAAGCCTGAGTTCATTCCGCCCAGTCTCAAATTTGACATTCATGTCGAAAATATTAGAAAAT